>NC_048299.1:84132563-84194408 GCF_013100865.1 Trachemys scripta elegans
CCCCGCTCCTTGTCCCCTGACTGCCCCCTCCTGGGACCCCTGCTCCTAACTGCCCTCCAGAACCCCACACCCTACCTAAGCCTCCCTGTTCCTTGTCCCCTAACTGCCCCCTCCTGAGACCCCCCCCACCTGTACCCTGACTGCCCAAAACCTTACACCCCCAACCCCCAGACAGCCCCCCCCAGAACTCCCAAACCCCCCCGCTCCTTGTCCCCTAACTGCCCCCTCCTGAGACCCCCCCACATGTACCCTGACTACCCAAAACCTTACACCCCCAACCCCCAGACAGCCCCCCCCGAACTCCCTGACCCATTCAACCCTCCCCCCTGCTCCCTGTCTCTTGACTCCCCCCCCCCCCCCCCCCAACCTCCCTGCCGCTTCTCTGGCCCCCGGCCTCCTTACTGTGCTGCAGAGCAGCGCGCTCGACAGCGGGGGAGGGGAGCAGGCTCGGAGCTCCAGACGAACAGCCAGAGATCTGTGAGTGCAGGGAGAGGAGGGGGGGTGTCAAGTTTCAGGAGGGAGGAGGGGGAAGTGCAAGCAGGGCTCTGGCTCTGGCTTTTGGAGCACCGGCTGCTTTGTAAGCGCGCGCACGCTCTGCATGGGAGGGGGGAGGAGGGGAAGTCCGGACATTGACAAATTCCCCCCGGACGCTATTTTTAACCCGAAAAAGCCGGACATGTCCGGGGGAATCCGGACGAATGGTAACCCTAGTTTTTCTCCAACATGTTGCATTCTCATTGATATTAATAAACATCTAGCACATAATGTACATGGCTCTTTACAAATCATAGAATAAGATATTAGCCCCTGCACTGAAGAGCAGTCTCTAATACATCTGTTGAAAAGGATTGAAAATAATGTTTTGGGTAGATTTATTAAAAGGTAAATACTAGGCATTTTTTGACAGACAAGAATACCTTTTCTAGCTAAAGAAATGCATCTGAAGAAGTGAGGTTTTTACCCACGAAAGCTTATGCCCAAATAAATCTGTTAGTCTTTAAGGTGCCACCAGACTCCTTGTTGTTTTTCTAGCTAAGAACCCTTTCCCCTTTTTGTTACCCATATTACCTGTAGCCTCGTCTTTTGTGTGTAGTAAATAATGGGAAACGTAAGACAAAGTGAATCAATCTCTTTTCATTTCTTTCCTCCCCACCCACACTCTGCTGTGTGCCATATTCCCATTTAATCCTGGTAGCTGATCCCTGCTCAATGCCCTGCTCAAGGTTCCTTGTCCCTGCCAGTGTACTATAAGGAAAATATCTGGGCATTCCCAAATTTGGTGAATAGTTTATCCCTTTGCATGTGAGCAGTAACTATCCAGCTTAATGATCTAATCCTATTGATGTCCTGCAACATCAGTGGCAAAGCATGCTATTGCTTTTTGATTCTCATTTCTCAACAAAGTACTTTCTGCTGGGACTTCCAAGTGAAGAGGATTACCAATGTTAATCACTCAGCTCATTTTACTGGGGATCCCATGGGCAAAGCAGGCATACAATTATATTATAGCAAACTTCAATACAATACAAACAGCGTGACTCAGGCCACTCAGTCTGAAGTTGCAGTTAACACTGACCACTCAACGATTTCAGTTAATTTTATACTAACATGATTTCCTTTCGTAAAAGATTATTTTTTTCTGAAAAGCAGACAACCTGGGTGTCTCTTTCTGTGGAGTGGGCCCCTGATTTGAACTGTGCAGGGCTGCAGATCTAAACCCTCGCTCTCATAGTCAACTTTGGCTTTTATTTAAATTCTATCAATAATGTGGTTTTCTACATAGCAATGTAACATTTTATTACACCTCTCTTTAAAAATAGTTACTGGAAGAAGACCCCACTAAAAGGAAACTAAATTAGACATCCTATTCAATTAGCAAAGATTTCAATCTCACTGAAGTGTCTGGGTGGGTCAAGAAAAGTTCAGCCTGGGAACATTTTCCAAAAGGAAAAAGATACAAAAGGAAACAGAAGGTTAAAAGAGATGGGGGACAACCGTTGAGCATGGAAATATTAAAACAGTAAGGCATTGCTCCTTTCTGAATAGAATAATTTTGGATTAATTTATTTAGCATTCATAGGATATATTCCTAAACTAAAGCTGTGATTACTGAGTTGTTGTTGTTGAATATGGGTCAGTGAGTCTCTTGTGTTGCATCAGTGATACAATTTTGTATCTAAACTACAGTATTTGTAGTGTTCCATCCCCCTGCCCCCAGAGTTGCTCTTGAGAGTCTTAACTTTACATGCAATAACAAGTTGTGTATGTAGACAAAGTGTAGAATGGCAGCCAGAGTGCAATATCCTTTCACAGGGATGCTGTATGACAGAGAGGTTCATCATGAGCCGTGACCTGCCATCAAGCTGTATGTGGAATTTCCATTGAAGTCAAATGGGAGACTTGGGTGAAAATCATGAGGCAGGATGGTATTGTGGTTAACACCCCAGACTCAAAATAGCCAGGTTCACTTGGCTCTGCTGCAGATTTCCTGTGTAGTCGGTCAAATAAGCAAAGGCTTATCTACATTGTATTGTATTTATTGAATCTGTGTTGCTATGCTGATGAATACATATTTTATTCATGCTGTCTTTGTATTTCTTTAGACAAAGTGTGAGCAATTGTGTGAGACCATTTTTGAAAACTGGAGCCTATGTACATTGTCACAACACTCACCCACCCACCAAATTGTTTTCTTCTCTTTGTATATGTAGCAGTTTGAGAAAATGCTTATTTGTTTTTGCTTTTCTCACCTTCTACCTCTCTGCTTGTTTTGTATTGTATAATTTTTTCAAGTGGGAAATCCATTACTCACCTCTGTGAGGGAGTGTTCCATCTCCTCAGCACTTTCACCCCTTATCTCTTCCAAGGATCAAGAGACTATGTCCAGGAATTTTAAATATGCATGTCCTACCTCAAAATATAGAAGGCTTCTATGAGACTACAGGACTGATGTTTGACTTCAAAAGTGAATTCAAAATGAAGATGGGAAATCAGTTGGCAACTAAGTCTTTTAGTATAGGTTCTGACACATAATGTGCTCAGTGTAGAAGTCTTCCATCAAACTAACCCTGAAGCTCATTAAAAAATACAGGTAGTCACATTGCAAAAACAGTTTTAGATCCTTATCTATGTATTTGTTCCTATTCCTATTCTCAATGTACTTGTTAACAATGAAAATATATAAAGTTTGTCGTCATTCTGCCTGGAATTTCTCTTCAAATCTTTTGAGTTGATGAGATTTCTCGTCACAGAGGAGGGTTTGGTGATTTTATTTTTAGTATTTGTGGAAGGGAGGGACTAAAAGCACTCGCTGTCATCTGGCATACTGCCTGCAACTACTGTGCAAGCTTCCTCCATCTCCTCTGTCAATGCAATTTCCAACTCATGATGCCTTTGCTATTCTAATTCCCGTAGAGACTAATAACTGTGCCATGTTTGTGAACCAAACTAAGAACTGGATCAAGATCGTTATACTCATTTCTGCTAGTATCCTAAAGCAGGTTGAACAGAGGCCTCCTAAAGTGAAATGCCAGTACTTGAATCCATTGTGTTATACAGCCCAGAGAACCTATTTTTAATGATTTTTTAAAAAAAATACATTTTCTGTAACTTAATAAAGAAATATGTACTATAGTTTTTAAAGTTTTGAACGAATCTGTCCAAATGTATCCCCAGTTGAATTTTCTTCTCTAGTTATGGGATCCACTGTCACAAAATGTTAATGAGCTGTGGCAGAGCCAGTGAAGCCATGGTGAGGGTCTTAAAATCTTACTATGCATATAAATGTACAATCTGAGTAATGCAGCAAAGTCCTCTGAAGATAGTCCTGAACCAAAACCCTGGACCTCAACCCACTGAACTTTGAGGTAATTCATAGCCAAATCTTTTCCAGTACAAAATCTAGATCGTAGCATTGAGTAGGACAGATTCTGCCAGTTCTTTACTTGGAAAACTTTACTTTAGCCAAAGTCACAAAATAAAACACAGACACAGTGAGAAATTCATTACCAAAGTAGAGACAACTGGTTCACATTCTTAAAGGTCGCTGTGCTTTCACGCATGACAGGAACTCTGCTGAAGTAAATGTATTCTGCATCACCATCTCTGCCTTGAAGAAAGTCTCTTATTTGAAGCAGGATTTGCTGATAGGGTATGAATATCAAGAGTGTACAGTAGGGTGACCAGACAGCAAATGTGAAAAATCAGGATGGGGGTGGGGAGTAATAGGAGCCTATACAAGACCCAAAAATCGGGACCGTCCGTATAAAATCAGAACATCTGGTCACCCTAGTGCACAGTTTGTTTTAGCCTGGTCCTTCTTAGTACATTATAGATTAAAGAGGAGCTGAACTTACTGTAGGTTTCAGTTATTGGGTTATTCATTTTGTATCTTTTTTTAAAGCTGTAAATAAAAATAAAGTTTCCATATGGATAAAGGGTAAACAACTGTCACTCTGATCTTGTTTCTCCATATTAGTAAAGGTCAGGGTAGTTGAAGTGTTGGTGTCACTACTAGAAATAAGCAAATATATTGCTGTTTTTAGAATTCTTTCTGATCTTGTGAAACAAGTAGCAAATACACCTCTACCCTAATATAACGCTGTCCTCGGGAGCCAAAAAATCGTACTGCGTTATAGGTGAAACCGCGTTATACTGAACTTGCTTTGATCCGCCAGAGCTCTGCTTTACTGCGTTATATCCGAAGTCGTGTTATATCAGGTCATGTTATATCGGGGTAGAGGTATAAAATGTATCTTTCTCTGTAGGCTTCAGTGTTAATTTCTGTCCCACTCTTTATATATCCTAACAGCCTGTTTCCTTTTTTGACCACTCTGCACATTAAGGAGAGGGTTTCCTCTGAGCTGTCCACAATGACACCCCAGTCTTTTTCCTGAGTGGTTAAGTTATTTAGAATCCAGCAATGTGTACCAAATTATTCCTCACAAATGTACATTACCTTGGATTTGACAACACTAAATTTCATCTGCCCCTTGCTTTCCATTCATTTAGCTTTCTTATGCTCTGGTTTTGACCAACCCAAGTAAATTTGTGTCATTTGCACATTTTACCACCTCACTGCTCATCCCTTTTCAGATAATTTATATTAAACATTGGTCTGAGTTCATAGTCTTGGTGCAGTGCACTGTTAGCAATTTGCCATGTTGAAAACTGACTTCTAACTCTCAACATATTACACCACTAATGGAAAACTTATGAACCACATTTGGAAACCAGATGATGTGAGAAAGAGAGGCTGGAGGGTGGACACAGTGAGATGAAAACACACAAACAATAGCCCTTCACCAGGAATTAGTCTTCATAGAAAATTAAAAGCAGTCAATGAATCAGTCAGAAGGCAACAGAAAAACAATTAGTAAAAAGTCATTAACGTGTTGGACCTTAAAGTATTTTCTTGCCAAAAGGAGTACTTAGTAAAGACTGGTTGATTTCAGATCTTTCTCTTCCTTCTCTCTTAACAATATTCCATTTTTAAAAAAATTCTCTTGGAAATGTTGGAAAAACCTTGTTTTAAAGAACTGAGATGGGCCTTGTTGTTTAATCCAAAAAATTAAAAAAACAAAAGAGAACCCACAAAGCCAGCACCTTGGAATGAGTTTATTTTGACTTGACATGTTTTTTTCTAAGGGCAGGTCTACACTAACCCCCCAATTCGAACTAAGGTACACAACTTCAGCTATGTGAATAACGTAGCTGACGTTCGAAGTACCTTAGTTCGAACTCACCTCGGTCCAGACGTGGCAGGCAGGCTCCCCCGTCGACTTCGCGGTACTCCTCTCGCTGAGCTGGAGTACCGCAGTCGACGGCGAGCACTTCCGGGTTCGACTTCTCGTCCAGACAAGACGCGATAAGTCGAACCCAGAAGTTTGATTTGCTTGCCGCCGAACTACCGGGTAGTGTAGACCTACCCTGAGAGGCAGTATCATCTGATGCTTCAGGCAGTGGATTGGTACTGAGGAGATCTGGGTTCAGTTCCCAGCTCTGACACAGGTTTGTAGTGAGATCTTGGAAAGTCATTTAAATTTTGTGCTTCAGTTCCCCATCTTTAAAATGGGAATAACAATGCATACCTTCTCCCATCCTTTGTCTGTCTTATCTATTGACACTTAAGCTTTTTGTAGTATGTGCTTGCAGCCTAACCTCTATTTTGGGTGAAGCTTCTCGGTGCTACTGTAATACAAATACTAATCATCATAATTTGCTGAATCCAGCCTAGTGTGTTTTGGGTAGTTCTACATGACAAGTTAATTTACACTGTTTCTTTATACTGTATTTCTCCCTGCCCTTAAGGCATTTTGGCAAACACAAGCATTAGCAATCTTATTCAGCGTGCACCCTTCAGCATGCAAAGGACTTGGTGAAAGTGTACAGATTGCTTCCTCACAACTGCCAATGGTGCCGTAACGGACTGAGCACTCCAGGAATTGATAGTTTGTTTTAAAATTCTTCCACGTGATTTTCTTTTTTTGGTATGTGCCCATGTCTGCCAGCTGGAACAGATCAGCGTCATTCCATAAACACTTTTTGAACAATACATTCAACAACATTTTCTCTCTGGGACCCTGTGTGTTGAGCTGCTCCAGCCATGTCCATTTTAGAGCCATCCCCTGTTAGGGCAAAAACCTCCTGCCCTCCATTATAAAGGTCAATCACTATTTTACAGCATCAGCAGAGCAAATATTTATTTGGCTCATTGATATCCAAAAATGCACCATGAGACTGATACTATAACACCTCAAGCTGTGATCTTGTCAGATTTCATAAGAAAAGCAAGGTCAGGCAGGCTGGATCAACACTTGCATGGGAGACTTAACAGGGAAAATCCCAGAGCTGCAGACAAGTGGTATCAGTGTTTTGTTTATTTCCATTCTTCCCTCTATCTAAGAGCTAGTCTATACTCGAATCGCTTCAGCGGCGCAGCTGTACCGATATAGCTGTGCCAGTGTAGTGCTGCTAATGCAGATGCTCTCTGTCGACGGGAGAGAGCTTCTCCTGCCGACATAGCGCTGCCCACACCGCCGCTTAGGTCAGTGTAACTTACATCACTCGGGGGGTAGCATTGCCACGACCTGGAGTGACTTAAGTTATACCGAAGTAAGCGCTAGTGTGTACAGGCCCTGAGTCCATAATGAGCTGGTGTCCCAGTATGATGATAGGGAGTGCTGTACTGCTGTAGGTGCTTGTTTCAAATGAAACACAAAACTAAGGGCTTTGGTGTTCGGCATTTTCTTTCCATGTGTTAAAGGGATGGTGTTTGTTAACCCCCATGTCCTGGCTACATTCCAGTTTGAGTTCATTCACTCATTCTACCTATATTCCCTTTGCAGTTTCTAATACCTGAGGTACTATTCACTTCCTGCCCTAAAATATTGCATTGTTTTTTCAGCTGCTGTGTCTCTTCCAAAGAGTGGCTAAACTTAAATGCTGGTTGAAGTAATTCCTAGATATGTGGGGGCTTACAAGGGGCGTTGGGATCTTTCTGGATGACCAATATACATTATATATTTTGGCATAGCACCTAGAAGCCCCAGGCATGGATCAGCACCCCACTGTGCGAGATGCTGTACAAACAGAAACACAGTCTCTGCCCCCCAAAGAATTTACAATCAAAGAAGGGCCAAGATTTTCAGAGGTGACTCGTGATTCTGGGTGCCTCAATTTTGGGATGCCCAAAATTAAAGAACTTAACGGAACTTTCAGAAATTCTCGAACAGCCACCCCCTGAAAAGATGTCTCAAATTGAGCTCTCAGAACCATTAGTCACTTTTGAAAATCTAGGCTCAAGATCATTCTAATTAGAGGTCAGTCATCAGTGAGAAGATTTTAGGAAATAGGTTTTGTTAGGTATGGGAATATCTATGAGGCTTGCTCAGTTCAGGAATAAGGAAGAATCTTTTAATTAATTGTACTGCTAAGCTTTCCTGTTTCTAAAATCTTTGCTTATCTTCACCTCTGATAATTAAACAGCAATACCAGGATAACTAAAAAAGAGAGATTGCCCCTTTGAGAAGGATGTTCTAAAGCACGTCTTAATTTTTTTTAAGAAGAGCCTTTCCTACAATATCCTATAAACTGAATGTTTGATTCACTTGCTCTGCTTGTCTCATAGTGCTGTTGTAGGGTTACCATATTTTGAGCCTCCAAAAGGAGGACACTCCACGGGGCCCCGGCCCCAGCCACAACCCCGCCCCAACTCCGCCCCTTCTCCAAAGTCCCCGCCCCAACTCCGCCCCCTCCCCTGCTTCCCGCGAACATTTGATTTGCGGGAAGCCTGAAGCAAGTAAGGGGGATGTGGGGGGAGGAGGCGCGGCCCAGTCTGGCCCCCCCGGCGTCTCCAGCCTGGGTCAGCTCGGGCCCTGGGGTGCCGGCCCCGGGCCCGACCCCTGGCCGAGCACCCCCGGTCCCCGGGCCGGCCCCCGGGCCCCCGGCCGAGCACCCCCAGCCCGCCCAGCACTGCCGGTCCCTGGCCCGGGCCCCCGGCCGAGCACCCCCGGACCGCCCAGCACTGCCGGTCCCCGGCCCGGCCCCCGGGCCCCCGGCTGAGCACCCCCGGACCGCCCAGCACTGCCGGTCCCCGGCCCGGCCCTGGGGCCCCCGGCCGAGCACCCCCGGCCCGCCCAGCACTGCCGGTCCCCAGCCCCCGGCACTACACCGCCGGCCCGGCCCGGCCCCCGAGCCCCTGGCCCGGCGCTGCCGGCCCGGCCCCCGGCCCAGCACCGCCGGCCCCGCATGTCCCGATTTTCCCGGACATGTCCGGCTTTTTGGGATTTCCCCCTGGACGGGGATTTGGAGCCCAAAAAGCCGGACATGTCCGGGGAAATCTGGACGTATGGTAACCATAGCTGTTGCTACTAGGGAAGAAGAATTATTACTGCCATGAAACTGAGGTTTCAAAAACTAACTAAAATATATACACAAAGCTGTTGAATTTTTTGTTTCAGGTTTAGTAGAATTTGTTTTTGAAATTTTGTAGGTGCAGATATTGACACACACATGGTGAAATCCTGGCTCCATTAAAGCCAATAGCAGAACTCCCACTGACTTCAATGGAGCCAGGACTTCACTCACAATCTCTCCCCCACAGCTTCTGGCACAAGCTTAGTCCCTGAGAGCTGCAAGGGAGGAAGAGCTGGTCTTCTGGCTGAAACACTGGGCTGGGAGAAGTGATATCTGGGTGTTCTTCCTGGCTGTGATAGACTTCCAATGAACAATGGGCTCTGAGGTCTGCTGCATGATCATGTGAGCTTATTAATTTAGCAGAGCTGAGTGTACCTGGTTGAAATTACTTGTTTCTACCAAGCTTAGTAATTAGTTATTTTTGACCCAAATATCTGGTCACAGGAGATTCTGCAGGTGCATTTAATTATTTTAACATACCTGCCCATGTTTCAGTCTGAGACTGGGTAATAGGCTGGAAAAGATTAGATTTTTATCTGTAATTGTTGTTAAACATCGATTTAGCCATATAGGCCCCTCAACAACAACAAAAATTCCATTAATAACTGAAGTTTACAGATAAGCAAAGCGAGAAAAGTGAGAACTCACTAGTGTTTGATTTAAAGATATTTACTTCGGATATGTTGACGTGGTGTTGACAATTTGTGTTTTAACAATTATAAAGCTTTAACTTTTTGAATCTCAACACCTACTCTTATTAATTATTTCCTGAGCCCCGTGTTACTTCCTGCAGCTGTGAACATGTAAGTCGATAAAAATAAACACTGATGTTATCCACTGAAATGATTAAAAAAATAAAAGTTGAATTCTGCCAAGCTTAGTTCTAGCCTTTGGAGCCGCAAATAACTGACAGGCTGTTACCCAGAGCTCTATTTTGAGATACAGTACAATTTTATTTTGTGTACACTGTCTTTCATACAGGCTCAAACCCCAAATTTTAGGTAGAAAGCTGTTCTGGGCAGTAGGAGCTGCAGAAGAAAAGTCCCTTGCATGAAAAAGGGTCAGCTTGTGTGAGGAGGCAGAGAAAAAGCTATGTGAAAATGGACATGGGGGGTGGGGAGGAGAAGACTAAATCTGTGCTATAACCTGACGCAAACATTAGAAGGCTTTAAAGACAAAGAAAGTAATTTTGAACTGGATGTGGGAATGAATGAGAATCCAGGGGGGTAGGACTAAAACAATGGGCCATTTAAAAGTACATTTTCCTAGCCAATCTTCTATTAATATCTCATGTAGTTAAAAGTAAGACTTGGGAAAACTTCTTAAGTATCCTGGGTGTGTGTGTGAGAGGTGTATGTGAGCACTTGTCTAACGACGTGAGAAAAAGCACTATAGTGAGTGCATTGTTATCAAACAATCATACGTTTTTATCACTATTTGCTTTTAAGAAATCAGCTTTTTGCAGTTTCCTGTTTCCATATACAGCTGGGAGAAGTCAGAGGAAGCCTCTCTTATTGACAATGTAGGAAGCAAATGCTTCACGAAGTTACAAGCTTCATTGCCTGGATGAAAGAAAGGCTGTTCTTAAAACCACTTACTCCCCCATGCTTAAAATTTCCTTCCTCCCTCTCAAATTATTGTTGCAGAGACTCTGGACAAACCTCTTGGCAATTTAGCGAACGAATGTTAAAATATGTAAGTTGTTTCTGTGACTTTTTGGAGGTTTTAAAAATAGCAGAAATCCAGCTGTGTTTGTGTCTGGTCAACAGGTTCCCTGACAGGCTAAACAAATTATTTTATTTCACTGGCTCTAAAAGCACTTGTCTCTTTTGATAAAAGGGAAAATACACTTCCAAATAGGGGCTGGCTGAAATCTGGAAACCTTTCTCTATTTGAACATGTAGTGCTTTAAAAATGAGGGCGAAATGTCATTCCCCTGGGTTCAGCAGGATGAGAGAATAGCATGATTTCAGACAATATCATTAAACAGCAGTAGTGTTTCAAGCAGTTGAAAGATATGCCAGAAAAGAATTCTTATTTTACATTGGATGGCATAGAGCTGATGGCTTTGTGTGTATGCATGCCTCTAATTCTCAGAAGGAAAGAAGAAAGAAATAGTGACGATTGGCAATGCTTAAACATCTCAGCCCATCTGGCTCCCTTGGATTATGTTGGAGAAGAAGGGGATTTTTTTTTCTGGTGTACACAGGAGTACTGAAGACAATCTGCAGAGCAGCTCAGGGATTCTGAATGCTTTATGAGGATTTTCATCCATTGACTGCCATCAGTTCCTGCCCAGAACATTCATTAGTTCCTGCAATAGGATGATAAATAGAGAGTCAGAACTCTGCAAATCCTCGTCTGTGGATTCTGGTTCTTGTTGAAGTTAGAGGGAAAAACATTTTTCCTCCCTCTGTGCAGACACAAATGTTTGAGGAAAGCAAAGGAACAAAACTCTTTTGATTTTGTTCAGTCAATCTGCAATGAAGAGTGTGTGATGAATGTGTGAAGTATCATGAATCCTCCTGAGAAGGTCGTTTGAAAGAAAAAATAGCAGGGGAGCGAAAGCGGAAATGGAGAGGAAGAGAATAATGCAAAGTTTAGAGTAAACAATTTGCCGCTTGAATTCAGCTCAGTATTACTATGTCCTTCTTTGCACTGTAAGTTGCACATCCCAAAATAAACTTCCCTCGGGTACAATGAGAATGTTATCTAGCATGTGTGTGTATATATGTATTGTAGAGTGTTTGAGTCCAAAGGACATTAAAAAAAACTATATACTCACTCAACACTGAAATACAGGTACCTCTTCATTGAAAAGTGCCAGCTGTTGAACAAAGCAAGTTTGCATTGCAATGACGGAGAACAGGAAGGATGCCATAATAACCAGGTGGAAATGCAGGTAGGTAGAATTTAACTAGCCCAGCTGGAATTTGGACAGAATGCTAGGACTAATGGTCTAATTGTCATAAGATTTTAATGAACACAGTGGTCAAGATCTTGGTTTTCTGACTCACCTGAAAGACATCATGGCATGGTATCCCCCTAACTTAATGGGCAATGATTCATTAGTGACCCAAGAAAGAGTTCCACCTATTGTTCAATAGCATCTAATTGAGCCTTGAAGATCTCCTAGCCAATTACTGATCTGATCTTGCTTAGCTTGAGAAGTCTGAGAGGATCACAGTACAAAGTGCTAGAGTGCAGACATCTTTTCTTCTTTGTTTAAAAATTATAAATGTGTCACAAAAGCTCCCCAGAAAAAGTTAACTAAAATAAAGCAACAGGTTAGTCCACATTTTGTTTTATGGCCCAAAAAAGTGTGCACGAGAAGAGGAAGAAAAGAAGTGCGCGCGCATGTATGCGAGGGGAGAGTAAAGTCCTATTTCAACATTGTTGACGTTACAGGCATGAAATGTGACTGTTTATAGTATCTGGCAGGGGATTTCAGAGCAGATTGTCTCCCTTCATCCACAGGAGGTATGAAGTGTTCAAACCATCACTGCAGAAGTTGGAAATATTAACCTCATTAAACCAGCAATGAAACGCAGCAGAATCCTGTTGAACCAGACCGTGGAACTCATGTACATGATTCCTACTTACACATAGCTGAATTATTAGCTTAAAAAAAAAGTAACGCTAAATATTGCTATATGGTGGGAGCTCAACAACTTAGTGGCAGAGTTAAGCCTAAATTGAAAAGCTTATGGAACTTCCCCAAAGCGTGGGGATGTTGGGGTCTAGGATTTTGGTTCAGACTTGTCTCTGGGGGAGAGAGCTTCATGCTGAATTAAACTCAAACTCATATATTTGTATTGCTCACACTGTGCTAAAATACTTGCTTTTATGTTTTTCAGTCACTAAAAGTACCTAGTTCAGGAAAATATCCAGGGAGAGTGAGAATTCAGTGTAGAGACTGCTAGTTTGGGAACAGACTAATTTTGTACATTGACATTAACCATAAAGTTTAGTGGAGGAAGGTTAAAAGAAGGAGGTACAGTATATGCATCATTTGCAATAGCTTAAAAGGCCTGTATTTCATCTTCTGCAAATGCATATGCTATGCTGAAAGGAATAGAGTTTTCAGTGGCTTAACATACTTTTTGGCTTTTTGTTTTTTTCCATGCAAACACTATTTTTTCTAACTGTGAGAAGATCCTGCATTGCAGCTTGTAAAAGGCATCACTGTGCAGTTGACATATTTAGGAGATGGGAGGTCACACCAGTTGCTCTTCGGAAAGTGCAACAGATGTTCCTTCCTAAAAAGGACATGCTGTACTCTTTCTCCGGGTTCTGGTGTCTCCAAAATACTGTATATCAAATACTATAGCTCTTGCGCTGAAGACTTGGCATTAGGTATTTATAGTTACTCCTACACTAGATGACTCAGCCACTACTTCTACACAAAAGGACATGATTGATTAAATTGTTCCAAAAATTCCAGTGGGAAAACTTTACAATTAAAGTAGATCATCCTCTAGGGATTTCACAGCTGTTTGTTTTGGTTTGCTAACAATGTTCCATGGTACTATGGTTACTACTTGGTCTTGGAAAAACCCTGTAGATGATCTTCAAAGTAATACCTAGCTCTTATCTAGAGTTTTCATCCATAGATCTCAAAGTGCTTCACAAAGGAGAGTCAGTAGCATTATGCCCATTTTACCAATGGGGAAACTGAGGCACGGGCAGAGGAAGTGGCTTGTCCAAGGTCATGTAGCAGGTCGGTGGACTGAGAGCACCAGCAGCTTTCAGATGGGAGCAATCTTTGGTCAACACCAACCTTGGCTTGATTTGAAATAACATGCGGTGAAGAAGAAATCCTCCATGTCCTATTACCAGCTTCATGAGCTGCGAGAGGCAGGCAGTATTAAATGTACAAGCTATATCTATGCCTTCACCATTTGTGATAGGTGCACACACTATTTTGTCGACAGGCCCTTAGTCCATGCAGGAAGTAAGCTACTTTATTGGTCCTAGTCAGTACTTACACTTTCATCTCATTGGGCTGAGAAATTGATATGCATCTTGTTTTAATGGGGTAGTTCTAAAACTATCACTGTTTCCAGGTAGGAGGTTTTTCCAGTGAGGTTTTACTATCCACTGCTGGTACAAGGAGCAATCACATTAATTTAATTGCATTGTTATTCATCTGAAGCTTGCAGTCAGTGGATGCCTGGTAATTTCCATTCTTTCTTAATTGGCTTCCCGAGTCCATCTGAACTGGAGACAATCATAGCTATAGAATTTCTCTCCATGTGCCCACTACATGAAGGCAAAAGTGCATACACTGGAGTGCTTCTATTTCTCTGAGTGACACAGGAGTAGAAGCTTTACTATTCACTGAAGTGCTGAAAAAAAATTTGAGCTCACATAGGATGGGGATATGGTAATATTTCTGTTTCTAATCAGAGTTAGTCTTAAGTGGCAGCAGTGCAAGTGATTGCTTGACTCCCTTATTGTTGTTCATTATGTATTTATTTATTAATAGAATCGTAGAATATCAGGGTTGGAAGGGACCTCAGGAGGTCTAGTTCAACCCCCTGCTCAAAGCAGGACCAATCCCCAGACAGATTTTTACCCCAAGTCCGCTAAATGCCCCCCTCAACGATTGAACTCACTACACTGGGTTTAGTAGGTTAATGCTCAAACCACTGAGCTATCCCTCCCACGTAGAAGCCTTAGTCATAGACCGGCACTCTTGTTCTAGGCTTTGTATTCTGAAGTGTTTGGGGCCGCATTTACGCTTCACAAATTCATTAGGCAAACTCGTTATCTCCTTTTGGTGGTGGGAACAGGAAGGCAACTCATTCTTGATCGTCCACCTTTAGCAGCTCAGGGCCCTGGAAATCATAGTCAGTCCTGCTCCTATTTTATCTTTAATCCACATTACTGCACTCATCATTTGAAGTGTTCCTTCAACATACCCTCCCTACGATGTGTTTGCTCTGTCCATTCATCCACAATTGACATCCTTAAACTGCACAAGGGCAAGGCCTTTATCATCAAAGCGCACCACATTGTTGCTTTCATATTCTACTCCACCTACATTTTTACACAAATTTCGAAGGGGCTGGGAAGACAGAACTGACATGATAGCCATGCCCAGTACTATGGCAGATAAGTAAGTGGGTTGAGCAAGTGCGTCATTGAATGGTTTTGAACATTTCTTTGAGCCAATAAATGGACATGTTAGAATTTGGATTTTCTTCACATTGTGGGGGTTACCATCTGAGTATTTTTAAACAGCAAATGGCACATCTTGTCGTAGTATCGAGTTCAAATTGGTTCAGCTGCTGGTTTATTCTGGACGTTGACTAGCTGTGTGATATATGTGCTAAATGATGTGCAGTGATTTTTATAATATCAGAGACAGTTTAATATTTCTTGGTGCCTCAAAAGATACTTTAGTCTAATGCCCATTTTAGCTCAGATATTTTTCTCTAGTTAATACACAGGGAAGCTTTAGGAATTTGATTTAAATGATAATATTACTCAGCATTTGTATAGCATTTTTTTCTGCAAAGCACCTTACAGGCATAAACTAACTAATCCTCACAATGTCCCCGTGAAATAAGTAAATATTATCCCTATTTTACGAATGGGAAGATGAGACAGCAAGACGAAATGATTTGCTCAAAGCCACAAAGAAAATCACTGTCTAAGCTGGGATTAGAATTTAATAGTTTGTGGCTCCTGGCCCTATATGCAAATCAGTAGACCCAAAACCAGCAGAGAGAGATCCTCACCTCAGAGATAGATGGGTTGTTAATTTCAGCAAAATGCAAGAGTAAGAAGGAAGCCAAAAGCCTTAATCTATGGCTCTTTGTGATTTGAAAATGAAGCCACAGCCCAACCAGGAGTGATCTTATTGTGGTGTCCCATGTGGCTACTGCGTTCAGGTAGTGTCCTTCAGGATAACCCATTGACATTAGTAACTACCGCAAGACTAGCTGGAGATGGACACTGGAGTCAACTGTGTAGGCCTCTTTTTATGCTCGTTTTCACCTCTCCTAGAAACTCATTGCTGTTGGTAGATAGATTCCCCCCCCCCCCAGGCCATTTCTGTGGAAAACCAAAGATATTTATTTGTTTTAAATGTTTGTTAGTTTAATGTCGGAATTTGTTTGCTGGAGAATTTTCCTATTTGTTTATTTCAGCTGTAGCCAGGAGGTTAGTAACCTTGAGGGTAGACCACAGCTCTTGATTATATTAATTTTTTAAAAGCAGGGAGATGATTTCTCCTCAATTTTTTCATTTCTTTTGTGGACTGGAGGAGAAACCACAGCTTGGGGAAAAAGAACAACCCCCCTCCTCAAAAAATAGGCCAACGAAGACAACGAGCTACTTGTATTTGTTTCTCTTAAATATGCCTGCAACACATTGATTCTACTTCTGAAGTCGGATGTTCTGTCCCCAAGTACATAAAAGCTATTCTCCACTCCCTCGTTCAAGCACTATTAGTTCTGCACTAAAAATGATGCCCTACCCTTACAAGAAAAAACATTTAAACCATTGGATTTTGTTAAGATCTTGGTGATTTCTTCGCTAAAATTAGCTCCTAACATGTCCATTGAGGTATTAACAGTGGTTTCACAGTGAGTGCTATAACTCAGTCTGAAGTATTTGGCTGCAATTTTCAGGGCTGGATCCCACTCTTCTTGAAGTCCATGAGAATTTTCCAGTTGACTCCAGTGAGAACTGCTGGGTGCTCAGCACTTTTGAAAAACAGGCCACTTATTTAGATGCATTAATATGTATTTAAAAGCTTAACTTTAGGCACTTGTTTTTTAAAATCTCGGTCTTAGGATTTATCTAATCAAAAAGGTCCTTATAGACATACAAGGTGCCAACTTTGTTTGTAGGCATTCCCATGTTACACCTTATGGGAGTACCTCGACACCTCAGGAGTTATAACAGAGATGAATTTGGCTCACCGTGGATCACAAAGTAATTAAAAGATCTTATTTTTTTATTCATTGCTACACTGTATTTATTTGTATAGCTCTGACAGAATACTAGGCACCTTTTCAAAGCAGCACTACTTTATTCACTCATCAAGTCAAAACCAAGTAATGTATCCCTTTCTACTATACACAAACAGGGATACAGCCTTGGCCTGGTTGCTGTTCCAAACTATTGGGTATGTCAGACAGGCAGATGAACTAACAGATATAGTGCTGTCTCCTTTTCCTTACTGCTACCTGGAAGAATATAACATGATTCCCAGTAATGGCTGCAATAATATGGTGGAAACTGTAGAGGTTTGAACCATCATTGTAAAATACTTTAGTTGTTGAAATAAAAACACTGTCATCCCTGTAGCCAAAACCTGACACTACCCTGGAATTGCAGTTCCCCTAGACTGGCCCCAAATCACACATAATGAACTAAAGATCCTGGTATGGTTTAGGCATGGACAATCCACAGTAATAAATTAGGGAGGGAGGCATGGGTAAAGTTAAAGCACAGCTGACTTCATTGTCAAAATCCTCCCTCGGCATGTGCTGCTGGAAAGTTGTTCCATGCAGCATCAACAAAAAGTTCATTTCTTGAGTTCATCAGATTTCCCATTGCTCAACAAATGATCATTCCTTGGAGAGAGTGTATGTGTGGGAGAGAGCAGCCGTTCATGACCGAGTGCTGTGAACCAGAGTCCAATCGAGCGAGGACAAATGGTACTGTGTTTTAGGGAATGCTCTCACTTCTAAACAAAGTGGAGAAATAAATATTTAGATTAGTTTATAAACCAAAAAGCCTGTGACATCCCACACTGGTCTTTCTGCCCTCCCCCCTTGACACAATAAAACCCTCCATTTCTTTTTGGGCAATTGGAGGTTTTGTGCACAATTCCCTAGAAAGACTTGAAAATATGTGACACTGTGAACATATCAAGCTGGGTTTTGGTTCTTTAGTTATGATGCTGTAGGTGAGGCCTGTCATTAAAACAACCTTTTAGTGAGGGGACTTGGGCTTAAGTATTGTTTCCATGTAAGGCAGAGCATGCCTGAAGCTGCTCCAGATAACATTTAAATACACTTTTATCCATTTTAGCAAAACCAGTTTCCCACAATTCCACTCACCCATATCTGCATGTGAAGCTTCATCCAGGATGGGATGGGTCATCATGGTATAACTCTATTGGTATCCCCAGCTCCAGAGGACTGGACAGTACCCAGGTACTTCCACTGAACTATTATGGCAATTAGACAAGTTCTTCTTTGCGCAATTGTACATGTGCATTCCATGTTTCTTGTCTGTGCACACAGCCTTTGGAAACTTTCCCCCTCAGCGGTACCCATTGGGTGACTCGAGCTTCTCCAGTGCCATGCGTGCAGGTATAACAGGCAAAGCTGCCCGTTGCCCCACCTCAGTTCTTCTTACGCCCCGCGACTGTCTTTGGAACCTGGTTCAATTCCAGAGCAGTTCTCTCTTTCAGCTTTGCGTATAACACTGTATATAATATAGTTACTCTAGTGACCAGTATACTTAGTAAACTTGAGTTGTGTTAAAACATTTTTTTTTTCAGACTTGTTTTTTTCTCTCTCTATTTTGTTTTTTTTCTGCTTACAGTACCAAGGTATGCCCTAGTCACAAGGCTTCAAGCAATGTTCTTCTTGCTCAAGGCCACAGCCAGTGTGAGGAACCCACAAGAAATAAACCTAATCTCTTTGTGTAGGTCCTAGAGCAGACCAGACGCTATCCCATGAGTGTTGTCTGCAGAGCTTTCCATTCCAAAACCTCTGTGATACACATGGAATGAATTATGAGAGTTCTTGTCATTCAGATTGATCGATGACTCAGTAAATCCAGCATGATTTATTTCAGGATAACGGTGGTGGTGCTTCTGAGCACTGCCTTTGGAGGCAAGCATAAAGCATTTCAAAATGTGGAAGCAGTATTCCATGATGATTAGTTGGGCAGACAAGAAAACAATGCTGTTTCTGATATTGCTGTGCATGATGTATGCAGTGATTGCTACTTTCTGGTCAAGAATATGCAACTGTTTTTAGCATGCAGACATTTGTATGGTTGAATGAGCTTTTAAAAATAATAGGTTCTATCTGCTGATGTCTTGACAGATGTAGGTAACTAGTTTTATAGGTAGAATATATTCTGTGTAAGGAAAGTTTTCCCATTAGAAATTGATTTTGGAAAAAACTGGCTTTGGTTGGACAATTTGGGGTCATTAAATAAGAACTGAACTTGTTTTTGGTCAACTTTCAAGGATTCAGGAGGAGGAATTTCACAATAGCATGAAGCCCTCTGGGATGTAATCTCCAGAAACTTCCTTCAGGACTCCTGAAATATCCTGTTTTTTCATTTAATCAATCAAAACATGTATGTACTCAATGGAATTTGCTCTGGGTTTATCAGGAACAGATAGTTCAGTGGCATGAGTATTCTGCATGATGAATGGTGTTTGGAGAAAAGAGAAAAGCTGAAAGTGTTGACATTATCAAAGCTGCTCCTTTGCTCAAAGTGAATGTTAATAACGCTCGTTCGTCAGTGTTTCATGATAAACTCATTCATAAACTAAGTCCCTGGAAAAAGAAACCCACTCTGAGAAATATGCATATGTCATTGTTGAGTCAGAACCTGGCAGCAGAGAAACAGCACACATTTCTTAAAAAATGTACTTGTGTCCTGTGCATGATTTTGTAACCTTAAAAACATCGCAACAAAAGTGTCTTGGGTTTTTATATTAAAAATAGGGTCACCTTAGCTTCAGAGTACCTTGTAATCCTCAACTTAGATAAGCAGACCCCTGTGGAATAGTCACTAGATTCCACATACCCAGAAGAGGGCATAGGGTGCTAGTTTGACCATGGAAAGTGACTTATGTGGACTGGGAGAGAGGGCTGCCAATCTGTCACCCACTAGAGACCTAGAGTAGGAAACTAGGCTCCCTGCTTTCATTCTGAATAGGAGGCACAAGTATCATTAACAGGCTCCTAACTATCTCCCTCAGCAGCGAGGTTATCTACCAGGCCTCAAGGAATCCATATAGTAGAAAAGGAAAAAACTAGGGCATGTTAGAAGCAATGGAGTCATGAGGCCTCGTGGAAAAAGGGAATTTTACAGAATCGAGAGAGGAGGTTTGCTGGACCTTAAGTGTTCAGCTAATCCCGACAAGCTTTTCATAACAACCCAAACTTTTGGGTGTATATCCCAAACACATCCAAACCTGGAACCTTCTGAGGTTTGCAGGTCACTGCACTCCTGCTGAACCCCATGAAAGTCATTGGGGCTCTGTGTAGGGATAGCAATATAACCCATGCAGAGCTCATTGCAGGATTGGGGTATTTCCTTTGTATTGAAAAGCCCATTTGATTCATTATTTAACTGGGAAGAACAGGGACACAACAGTATTAGTATTTCCCATGAATCACAAATATTCTCATAGTGGCTTGATTTGTTGGAGTACTGAAAAGCCCCCGCAATGTATATTAGTGTAACGTTCATATATAGGAGGGCATCCTGATTGTGCCCTACATTGTCTTGGTTAGAGAAAATAACCTCCCTCATAACTTTCCAAAACAATTGCAATACCGTTGTTTCTTTCCCTTTAGTTTGGCTTGTGAAAATTATAGGGTTTATCTGGTGGCAACTGCTATAATTAAAGTTGCAAAATAATTCCAGTTATAGCACCCTGTTTTCACACTATCATAACTTTGCAGAAAATTGACCTTTTGGTGATGAAATTTTCCATGCTTGGTGCCTCTTTGGGAAGTATGAGTAAAATCCCTTCAATAGTGTTTGAGTTCCATCAGGTTGGAAGAAAAAAACTTTTCCGAATTAAAAAAGAAAATGACATTCTTTTCTATTTCTACATAGATAACCCACTAATAGCTGAATGTATAAACCTGAAATCTGACAAGGAAATAGCTTTCATTGAGGAAGTACCCTTATGATCATGTTTTAAAATTATGGTAGGCTAATAAGGAACTGATAGGCAGCAGCTAAGGTTTTTTTAGCAGAGCCTAATGAAGCCCTGCATGTCTTGTGACATGACAATATACATTGTCCCTGTATGACTTGGCTAGACACCTAGCATGTGTAGTGGAAAGTGCTCTCATGATGCTGTGGGGACAGTTTGCGAGTGACAGATTGTAAATCTCTCATGGAAACGAAGGCAGAAAGCTGCCTTTATGTCAGGAACTGGAGGATATCAGTGAGAAGTAAAAGATGAAGATTCCACAGTATTTTAAGGAATTTCCATAATGGTTCCTGCCTTTGGTAATATTTTCATGCTGCCATTCAGTTCTGCCCATATGGAAAAGTCCTACAAGTTTAAACAGATGTATGACTAACAACAAATGTGAAGGAAAAACTTGGACCTCACAAAATTAAGCAGAAGCCTTCAAAAACTCTGGAGAAACCTTAAAATTTCAGGATCATAATTTTTTCATGTCTAGAATTTTCTCCTGTCTCTTGTTTTTATGGAGTTTGCTTGGATTTAGAGACCAATCACAGTGAAGAGTTGAATTGTGATCCTCTCATATGTAGCACCCGACTTTGTGAAATTGGTAGGAGATGCTTGAACTCTGTACCTTCCAGGATGAGGCCCTGAAAAGCTGTATGGGAATAAGAGGAAGTCTTGGAAGGACTGTCTTCTAAACGTACGTTGTAAAGGTTATAATAAAGTTTATAGTAGGAGACAGTTGGTACAGCTGTTTTGTAAGATTAGGCGAGTAACTAAAGATCCATAGGACTGCTGTGACCAAGGTCCTAGTGGGGAGCCAGCTGTGGTCACTCAATTAGGGTGAACTGCAAAGAATGGGGCAGACAATCCCCATAAAGCTGGTGGATATTCCAATACTTAGATTTACTAAACCAGCATAAAACAGCTTCAGTATTACCTTACTGGTTCGTCAGAAGTCCAAACAACACAGTCCCCTTTCCTTCTGCAATATCCTGCATTGCAACAGGTTCTTTCTGAGCTTTATTTATGTCCAGAACCAACTTTGGCACAACAGACAAATCACCAAACTCCTTCTGAGTTTCACATACATCCAGAATCACCACTGGCCCTTCAGGAGGATTTTCATACAACCTCCTTTCAGGTAAACCGTTAGACTTCATTGTCACAAGATTAGAAGCTTTCTCTTCCTTGTTACAAGTTTCCACACTGTTAGCAGGTAACATAGTCAAATTATCTTCATGCTTTCCTTGTGCCCTGGCTATGATATCACACTGATCAGACAAAGTTGTCATATCTTTACCCAGCAATACACTAGCAACAGGCAAAATAGAAGCACCAGAATCACTTGGTCACTGGGAGCTATTTATGATATTAACTGGATGCAACCTAGTTACAATATCATCCCTAGCAGACATAAATTCAGGACCACTTCCTTCCTGGGCTTTAGTTATATCCACAATCAACTCTGGGTCAACTGATAAATTTCAGCCATCATAGGCTGGCAGGCTTCTTCTGTCTGCTTTACCCTTTAATAGGCAAAACCTATGACTGGTTTATGTCATCAACTTGACTGAACAAAGTTTTAATATCATCCCCAATCAAAAGATCCCTAGGCAATAAGTTCCTTACACCAGCTCTAACTTCATGTTTAATACCATTCCATTCACGATGGATTCTGGCTAAAGGCACACTTACAGTAAACTGATAGAGAATTACAGTATTCACACTCTGATTTGGTAAATAATCTTCCTCTTTGAGAAAATCTGTTTTAACAAGAGTGATGTTAGAAGCTGTAATTTGCCCTAAATAACTTTTAGCATTGACTTTCTACATTCTCTGCACAAGTTATGGGGTTACCTTCACCTGAGCTAACAGTATGAAAGCATTTACATAAAAGGTGGCAACGTTGGGGTAAATTTGGTTACACACAGACAATTGCTTAGTCAAACAACATACCAACATTATTACAAACTGGATAGATTCTATCCCCATCTTTGTTGTTGAGAGGAACTGTTTTTTCCGGATGATACAGTTCCTGTTGTTCCTTTATTCTCTTGAGTTGGAGCTTAAGTCCGTCCACTTTTGCCTTAGCTTGTAGTTCCTGCAATCGAATATCTGCCATTTTTTGTTCATGTTCAAAACACAACCATTCTCTTTCAGCAGCTTCTCCTTCCATAGCAGCTATTTTTTGCTTTTGTTCAAGTTCTAGCTGCTGGTTTCACACTGCAAGCATTTTCACTGGGTCTGCTTCCTTATCATGGGCAATTAACAGATTTTTCAGTTCCTGCTCTGGGGACTTTTGCTTAAAATACAATCCTCTCTGTAAGCACAATTCTTCCAGGCTTTTTCGGTCATGATCTTGATCAAGGGTCACTCACTGTAACTGATTTTTAACTCTTAAACTCTCCAATATCAATATTAAATTTTGACAAGTGTGTGGTTCTGATCCAAAAACCCAATTAACCTGTGGTAATGTGTATCCAAGCACGACTACGCAACTGTGACTGGGGTCACTCAATTAGGGTGAACTGCAAAGAATGGGGCAGACAATCCCCACAAAACTGGTGGGTATTCCAATACTTAGATTCACCAAGCCAGCATAAAACAGCTTCTTTATTACCTTGCTGGTTACTCAGAAGTCCAAACAACACAGTTCCCTTAAAGTGATCCAGCCTCAGGCCTCCATCCAGGTACCCATGTCAAATATGATGAAAATTTCTGTAAATCTTATTTCATCATATAAAAGAAAAGGTTCTACCAATCCCAAAGGGTCGGACACATTACCTCCCAGGTTAATGAATGTTTCAGATCTTACCCACGTATGCGCTACAGCCAATTCTTATTAACAAAACTAACGTTTATTAAAAAATAGGAGAGAGAGAGAGTCTGGTTAAAAGATCAACATAGACATGAGTTCAATTCATTGAGGTTCAGATTCACAGCAGAGATGGTGAGCTTTGTAGTTTCAAAGAGTTCCTTTAGAATTCAGTAAATAGATTATAGTCCAATGTCCAAATCTCATATTCAGGGCATGCCAGCATAACTGGGACCTCAGTCTTGCGACTCAAACTTCCCCTGATGAAGCGTAAGCAGATCTGAGATAACAGAATCAGGACCCCAGGATCTTTTATACAATTTCATGTCCTCTTTGACAAGTTGGAATTTCCTTGTGGAGCAAAAGGTAATTAGGATGACTTTGAATGAGGTCCATCACCGGTACTTAGCTATACGAATTATCATAAAGCCAATTGCTTTTTCCTCCACTATTCACAGTACATTTCAAAGAGAGATGAATACTGAGATATCGTGTGTTTACAATTAATTTAAATGATATCAGAATAAAGCATAGACAGGGACTGTTGATTACATTGTCGACCCTACTCATACATATGTAAATACACAAACCCACAAACATTATCTCCCCACATATCTTCTGTGGGTTATTTATTTTGCAGGATATTTAATCCTTTCTAGCCATGCGTCATGTGGAGGAACCAGAGGTCCGTAGGGTTGCCAGTTTTGTTTGGATGTATTCCTGGAGGTTTCATCAAATGACATAATCTTTAGTTAAAGATTAATCGTTAATTCCTGGAGACTCCGGGACAATCCTGGAGGGTTGGCAACCCTATCTGGAGGTGCTCCCACACCCCTTGGCTTGAAGTAGTAATAACAAACATCAAATACATGGTTTCCGTGGTTTCCATCATCGGCACCCCTACTATACAAATGGTCCAGAACCCCTGTTAGATGATCAATCTGATTTCTGGCTGCCGTCAAAATGAGTAATTACCATCAAGGTATTTTTGAATAAGGTTTTAGCCATTCAGTAATGTGCCGAAGGATCTATTGTCTTACTAAAGGATTTAGGTTTTGCCAAGTCGATAAGCAAGGCTGATGAAATGGGGATAAAAGACGTTGTGGTGCTAGACCACAGGAATACCACATCTCATTCAAATCAGGCCCAAAGGCTATGTGCATTATCCTAATTCGTTCAGTGCTAGAGCTGAAAGTCAAATGCTCAACGCGTCTTCTGTGGGTCTAATCAGGAAATACAAAAAGCATATGGTAATGCACATGAATTTTTATTGGGCCTCTGGTAGATTTTTATGAGATTTGCTTAAAATCACTACAAAAGTGATAGAGCATGGCTAGAAGTGCCTGTAATTGTTTTTTGAAGACACTGGGGTCTTTAAATATATCCTCAATAAGATTAGAATTGGCTATGAAGCTAATGAAAAGGAGTAAAGATCAAACTTCCCATAGCAATCCAAATGTGGATGAGATTCTGACTGATATCTGGAGACAAATACAAAAGATGAATCCAAATCTGTCCCTTTTCACAGTTGCTTGACAAATTTATGGCAGATAACATATGCTTAATTGTTTTGCAGCACAAAGGCTTAATGTGAAGATGTTGGAATCCTAAACTATGTTAGGTTATTATCTGATGAGGATATTGATTACAGCTTGGAAAGCCTACCAAATATTTTTCTCCCAGATGTCGTGGGCTGAGTCAGAGGACTCATATAAACTAATGTGGAATGGTGAA
This sequence comes from Trachemys scripta elegans, assembly GCF_013100865.1. NCBI lineage: Eukaryota > Metazoa > Chordata > Testudines > Emydidae > Trachemys > Trachemys scripta. Next base: position 84,157,952 of record NC_048299.1, read on the forward strand.
CTCTGTAACCATGACAAATAGGAGAGCAGAGCAGTGCAAGGTAATTATTAAGGGCATGATTGTGAAAAGTAGAGTCCCACTTGTCTGTCTGTTTTTGCACATGTTCATGCACAGAATGGGCAGGGGGAAGATTTGTGTGTGCGCAAGGATAGATAGGCATCTGTTTTAGTCATGTGTGTACCCCAAAATCCATGATTTGTGCGTACAGATGTGGTAAATGCAGGCGCAAGGAGTAGGCATGGATGTGGGCATTACTTTGTGAAATGAGACCCTAAAGATCTACAAAGAAGTGTGCAGAATAATTTGTGCATTGGAATCAGGGACCAGTTACCTTTAGAGATACTGATGAAAAGCAGTATATAAGAGCTAGGTGGTGGTGGTATTGTTGTTGTTATTTATTATTATTAATTATAATAATAAAAGTGACTGGAGAAGAGGGAAGATAGGTAGTGTTTAGAAAATATGAAAAAAATATTCCAAATCTAAGACAAAACTTGGGTTGTAGCATACTCTGCAGAATTGATCAGTAGAACCTCAGAGTTACCTTGGGAATGGAGGTTGTTCGTAACTCTGAAGTCTGGTTATTCTTTCAAAAGTTTACAACTGAACATTGACTTAATACAGATTTGAAACTTTACTATGCAGAACTAAAATGCTGCTTTTAACCATCTTAATTTAAATGAAAGAAGCACAGAAACAGTTTCTTTATCCTGTCAAACCTTCTTTAAACTTTCCCTTTATCTTTTTAGTAGTTTACGTTTAACACAGTACTGTACTATGTTTGCTTCTTTTTTTTGGGTCTCTGCTGCTAACTGATTGTGTACTTCCAGTTCCAAATGAGGTGTATGGTTGACTGGTCAGTTCATAACTCTGGTGTTCGTAACTCTAAAGTTCTACTGTATCAAACTGTGTTGCTTTTAGGAATTATGTATAAATCACCTGGTGCTCATGCTCTTTTCAACCTGTAATTATGCTTTATTCTCATCCCCATTTCTCTCCAAAAAACTTACCTCCCTTATTGCACTTCAGAAATAAAAAGGATTCTATTTATTTTTGACCCAGATATTTAGATACTTGCACAATGTGAAAGGAAAAAGTAGTTTCAGAAAGTAGAGCTGGATTTGCATATAGAGCAGTCCAGAAGTGGGGATATAATTCTAGACCGTTTTATTTCCTCTTACATGTTAAAAATAAATCCTGAATATCCTATGACATTGCAGATTGGTAGAGTAGTTAAAGTAGAGATTAAGGAAAATTTAAAATAGTATTAGGAGTATTTAAAAATAACTTTTAAAACCAGAAAATTTTCTCCCCCTTTGTCGTTTAAATTGTGTGCACAGTGTATCTACAAGCGTTTTATGCATAAACAATGCCTGAGAGCTCTGTGTTAAATTGCTGTAAAGGTGCTCTTTGGACTGACCAAAGGCTAAGTGCTTTCATTAAACAAGAAGTGCTGTGGAAGATTTAATGCAACATGCTGTTTGTCTGCTTCTCCCACAGCTGTCTCTGTGGTTTCTTCCATGGCTCTCAGTGCATGGAATGCCCTTCCTGAGGTGCTTCTCAAGGCCCCTTTGCATTCACTTCCCTCCTGGATACCATCTTTACAGGGATGCTTACAAGAAATTAGCTGACTAAGGGCTGGTCTTCACTATGGGGAGATCGATGCTGCTGTAACAGGGGTCGATTTAGTGGGTCTCGTGAAGACCCATTAAATCGATGGAAGAGAGCTCTCCAATGGACCCCGGTACTCCAGCTTTCCGAGAAGAGTAAGAGAAGTCGACCAGAGAGCGCCTCTCATTGACCTAGTCATTCACGTAGCTGGAGTAGTGTAACTTAGGTAGACGTATCCCCGTAGTGAAGACAAGCCCTTAGAATGGAAAGGTTGAGGGGTGGTTGGAAATCATCTCTAGACGTCTCTCTGACATTTTGTTTGTGTTGTTATGCTGTATGCTCTGTATTATTATGCTGGGCATTTGGCACACCATCTTGTTGAAACTAGTGGGTGTAATAACTACCTTCTGTGCAGGCTAAAGGAGGGAACAATTACATGCTCCTTTGTTTAGCACTAGCTGAAACAATGGAAAATTACTGTCCAAGGGCTGCAAAATGCATACATGTAGACATAAAATAATAATTCCATATCTCATCAGTTACATAGATAATTGTCTCTTTGCATGTGAAGCTGCATATTTTGCATGTATACTTATGCTCTTGCACCCAATGTACATATTGTGCAGATGCAATTTGGGCAGAGATTTTCAGAGAAGCCTACGTTTGACAACTGAGTTCGACAGCTTGAATTTGACAACTCTTTGAGGCTCCTTTGAAACTCCCTTCTTTGTGCGTCTATTTTTGACCCCCATAGTCAACACTCAGGCTATTCAAAAGCTGTACTCAATAAAAGCAAATACATTAGAGACGGCAACAAAATGTTTGTCTTTTGGTTACTTGGTGGTTTAAAAATGGGTTTTGGGAATGAACTGAAATGAATTTTTTGTAAAATCTAGAAATCCCTGGAGGACATTCAGGGTTGACATGAGTGGATAATAGTGGCACAGGAATGGAAAGTCTGTTTAACTGGATAGATTCATTGGTGTATCGTTGTGAAGGGTCCCACTGACACATAGGCCAGTGTGGGCCTCATAGCTCAGCCTGGTAAATGGCCACGGTTGATTGCACTGTGCAGCAGGCTTTCATTTCTTTCTTTGCTTGTTTCCATTAGGAATTGTGCCCTGCATTTTGGACCTTCCAACCCTCTCTGCAGGTTGCTGTTCTAAAGTACTGCTTCCAACAAAGGGATTAAATCTCAAGTTGTAACTATTAGTCTGAATAGCTGCAATGTTCACCTACAGCAACAATACCCTCTTCTGAATAGTAGATCTCCATTTAAAATTCTCGGTAGATTTGCTATTAAAACCTGTGTAATTTTGCTTTTGCAAGTAGATAACATTACTGTAGTGTATGTGGTATTCCCTATATTTCATATGTGGAATACCACAAATACCTCAACTAGTTACTTGCAAAAACAGCTACAAAGATTTTAACAGCAACCAGTGTGCATAAATATGTATCACTTTTTTACTAGATTAGTTAATTTTATTACAATAATTCTCTGAGATGGAATAAACTGTAAAATGCCTGCACTGAAAATCTGCTTCTTAGAATCTTTGAGGTGACCTTTAAAGTATTTTTGTCTTTTTTTAACTGTCCTTTTCAAAGAAAAGATGCAATCGTTAATTTGGTCAGCTCTGACGGTAGACCTTGGAGATTATATGTGCTGTATAACGGCAGTTAAAGGAATGGAAAAGTCAATTGAGGCTATTTCTACATAACGGAAAGGGTTTTCCTTGCACAGGCTTTGGAAAAACTCGCTGGAGGTGGACACCTACCAGCGTAATCTGATCTGTATTTTTCCCTTTTGTTTCCTTTTCAAATGTCATATGCGGAGAGAAAACTCTTCTTTATTGAGGGATAGTGGTAAAAGCCAGTTTCCTTGTGGAAAAGAGAATTCCACGCACTTTTTTTTTTAATCTTTCTATATTTTTAACGTAATAGGAAGAGGTAAATAAGCTGCTTGTTTTTTCATCCAGTAACTTAAGAGGTCTCATTTTATTTCTCAGTAGCCTGGCTGAGGTCTTTCCAAAAGGAGACAGCTCACCTGTGGGTGGTGTAAATCATTTTTGCAGTCAAGACTCAATGCTAACCATGTTGCATCTGAGTTTTTTAAAGACATTTTTCCATTCCAGTAAAAAGCTTCTTTTTTATTGAACCTCACCATAGCATTAAGTTCAGGACATAAATACACCTTTAGGCAGTTACCAATATTGTGAGTTTTTTATAGTGTGTTTTATGAGAACAGGACATATTTTAGTTATGGTTATTTCATGAGTTCATATTGGGAGAGAGTTGAATTAGAAGTTCAAATTTTAAACCACATATGAAATCAATCTTGAATTGGAGTGAACCGAAGGAGAGATTGTTCTTACATGTCCAGTTCACTTTGCAGACAAGGTGCTGGTGCAGTGCATTTCCAGAGGATTGTCTCTACTGACTTGGGTTTATATACTATTCCTCCTAAGTTTGGCCAAATGCTCCTGAAATGTAAGTTGTTAGTGTCCCTCATTAGTCCATATCTTTTCAACCAGAACAGCATCATTCATGGTGTAGCAGTCCTATTTTTAGGGTTCAGAATTTGCTATGGGAAACATTTCTGTGTGATATTAGCCTCTGTAATGGCTTATTGTATTTAGGAGCAAAAGAGATCCTAGCAATGGTACAGGCCCATTCCTAGATGGAGATGGTAAAGTTTATTAATGATGCAGAAAATGCAAAAGTATTCAATAAATATTTCTTTTCTGAATTTGAAAAAAATCCCAGAATAATGTACTTGTATCACATGAGGATAATGAAGGACTTTCCAGTCCATTAGTAATTAAGGAGGATGTTAAACAACAACGTCTAGCAATAAACATTTTAAAATCAGCAGGGTGGATAACTTGTACCCAAAAGTCCTAAAAAGAGTTGACCAAAGAGATCTCTGACTTGTGGATGTTACTATTTTGTAAATCTTGGAATACCTAGGAAATTCCAAAAGACTGGAAGAGTGCTAATATTGTTCTAATATTAAAAAAAGGCAGGTGTGATGACTTGGGTAACTATCGGCTATTTAGCCTGATATCAATCTCAGGCAAAATTAATGAAAAAGCTGATACAGCATGCAATTGAAGAATTAAAGGCTAGGAAGAATATTAATGCCAGTCAATGTGGTTTTATGGTACTTGTCTTGTCAAACAAACTGATTTCATTCTTTGAGATTACAATTTTGATAAAGGTAACTGCATAGATGTAATAATATATTTTGACTTAGTACTGCATGACATTCAGATTAAAAGTTAGCACTATGCAATATCAATAAAGCACCCATTAAACAGTTTAATAACTGTCTGACATCTCAAAAAGTAGTTGCCAGTGGGGAGTCGTCATTGAATGTGGGGATGTTTCTACAGGAGTTCCGCATGGATCAGTACTAGTCCCAATGCTGTTCAACATTTTCATCAAGGATCTGGAAGAGTGATAAATAATGAGGATGACACAGCATCATACAGAGCAGTTTGGATTCCTTATAAACTGGGCCCATTCAAACAAAATGTGTCTTAACACAGCCAAATTCAAGGACATCTGGGACCAAGGAATGCAGGTCAAACCTACAGAATAGGGAACTGTATCCTGGAAAGCAGAGTCTCTGAAAGGGTATGGGCATCATAGTGGACAGGCCACTCAATATGACCTCCCGGCGTGATACTGTGGTAAAAAGGTCTAGTGTATTACTTGGATGTATAAACAGTGAAGTGGTGAGTAGGGGTGGGGAGTTGACCTTTATATACAGCATTGTGAGAACAACGCTGGAATATTATGTACGGTTATGTGGTCTACATTTTTAAAAATAATATTGAATAATTGGCGAGGGTGCAGAGAAAAGCTACAAAAATAAATTGAGGGCTGGAAAAAATGCCCTACAGTGAGAGACTTGAAATGTTTAATTTGTTTAGCTTCTCAAACAGAAGATTCAGTGGTGACTTGATTACGATGTACAAGTTCCTTCACCGGGAGAAAATACCTGACACTCAATGCCAGTGCCAGAAGACTGAGCTCCAGCTAGGAAGAGCTGAGGGGACGGGCTGTGAGAATAGATTGCGACAGAAGAAGAGCTCTGGCTGTGAGAGAAGACACCAGAGCTAAGTAGGGACTTCTGTGTGGTGATGGACTTTATTTTTGACCCTAAGGGCTGTTAAGAACTATTTTTGCTACTAAACCAGCCCCAAGCAGAGGCGGTGATAACCCAGCGAGAAACTTGTGTGTGCAATTGTTAAGGGGCCCTCAAGAATGGGAAACAGAGGCAGGGTGCTGCAGAGTGACCCCTGGCCATGAGGGAGTGCTCAGGAAGGGCTCAGGAAACGGCTGACCCTGTGATAGCCTTGCACGTTTGATGTGAACCTTGAGAAAACTTGAAATAAATCTTGGTTTGAGTTTGCCATGCATTAGTGATCCGTCACCAGTTCATTAAAACTCTGTTTGTGTCAGCAATTTGTCCATCAAAGCTTTCTGCAACGTTTTTTTTTTCTTTCGCTTTCTCTAGATATCTATAAACATTTTTAGACTTCTCATTTGGGGAATATGAGAGTTTAGCCTAGGTTAGGTTACCCATTTCTTTTTTTTATCACTACATCACAAGATAGACCTATGATTTAGCGTAGGCCATGCCAGCTCCCTCTTAAAACTTCTGAGAACTCACCTACTCTAAAAAGCATTCTAGCCACCAGTTTACATTAAAGGAAATTAACTGCTTTTTTTGGGTTACTTTTCTGTGTAAATAATTATTATCGCAGGGATATTATGAGTCCATAAATGAGAGAGGACATGTCCACAAGACAATGTTTCTAAGATGATAATCCCTGTTTCACTGGATTGTTCATAAGTACCTGAAACCAACCAAATTTCAAGTTTAAACATGTAAACTGGAAATCAAACAGCATCACTACCTAGAATACCTTATTTCAGTAATAATGGTATAGTAATTTTATAGTACCATTTCACTCTACAGAATTACAGCCTTCTAGAGTTACACTCTGGTCTGATAAAACAGTGTGACTGTTTTATTAATGCTTATTTGTGGAAGTTTCTATCTGGTTTATTTTTAAAGTCATTGGAATTTTAAGGGAAAGCTGTTCTGTTTTTCTCCTGTTCCCACTGAGAAACACCCATTCTTCCTGTTCCCTTCAACTTTTTGAACCAATTACTCTTTGTCATATCATACTATGTCCTCCTAACCCAAACATCTCAAAAACCCAGTCTGACTGTTCCGGTTATAAGGCTGTGGAGCAAGAGAATATTACAGGATGTCTCTCTTCATGATTGTCCCTTCGTGGGTGTACAGAGAGCAGTCCTGCGAACTAAAGGAAAAATCTTAACCCTTTTGAACTCAATGGCAAAACTTCCTTCGACTTCAGCGCGGCCAGGATTTCACTCTAAGGCTTTGCAGCCTTAAACGTTAGATGGTTCATAAAGTTTCTGAAAAGTATTTTGATTCATTTTAACAGTGGTCTATTTTCAGTTAGATTTTGTGTTGGTTTGAAGCATATGATAGAATTAAGAGGCTGTAGTGAGAAAAACATGACCATGTGACTCTTGCGACAATTAGGAAACAGAAGAAGCAGAATGGAAGGCAAAAGGAGGCAGGAGTAGTAGTTCAGAATGTTGATAAGGTGTTGATCAGTATACAGGGGCTAAGCTATGTACAGTACCTAGTCCTTGCAGTAATCTGTGAAGAATGTTCTACACCATACACTACAGATACATTTCCTTTTGTTCTTATTTACATTTCTCTTCCCAGCATTATTACCTGGCAGGTAGGATTACAAAATAGTGAATGAGGATTGTCACTTTAGAGATCAGTAATTTCAAATGCTAGATGGTTTGCCCTCCCTTCCACTGTCCTGAGTCATAGGCACATAGTAAAACTACAATGCAAGAGAACGAGCAGTTCATGGTGGAGGTGGAAAGCTCAGTACCTCTCACTGAGGATAAAAGGTGCCCTTTGTATATTTGCACTGTGTTCCCCTCATAAGGTTTCATTTAGCCTTGAGCATTTAATTGCGTATGACGTGATTAGATCTATCATTGTTCTGGATATGCTATATGCTTTAAATATCCAGGCCTTTTAAAAATCACATCTAAACAATCAGACTCCCTTCCCAATCCAATTTTAACAGCATGAATTTATCACTATGGTCAAAATGCAGCCTCAAAATTAACACATCCTTCTTACAAACACAGCCTTTCATAATTCTGGAACTGAAGTATGTATATAGTGAGTTTCTAGGTGGGATCTCTATGGTTAAGGCTTTAAGGCGGTTTTCACTTTAACCTATTATCATTTGCTCATATAAATGAACAAACTGTTTGTAGTAAGCAAATTACTGACAAATGCTGCCTTGTCTGCTGACGGGCTTTGATTTTTATGAATTGCTTCATTGTTCTAAATTTATTCAAATACTTCATCTACCAAAATTTCAGCCTGTCGATGGGTTGAGAATTTGGATTACTGCCTGTGTCCACTGTTGGTGATAGGGTAACTTGATATGTTGCTTCTCTTCTTTGATTGGTCGAGTGTAACTAATACGGAGGGGGGAGTCATGATCATGTCACTGGGCCTTTGAGTCTCTCTGGGAAGGGGAGAGTCATTTGTGGAGATAGAAGCCAGGTTGGCTGGTTTAGATAAACATGAAGAGATCTTAAACTTTTTCCTTTTTTGGCCACTTGGGTCAGGCCTTGCCTGAAACATCACTAGTAGATAGATAGTCTATGCAGTGGGTTAGAGACAGATTTAAAATGAATACTCTGAGTGCATTGAAACGAAGTGTGGGGGTGTAGTCCACAGCAAGGTTTTTGTGTGTCTAATTTTACAGCTCTGTACCAAAGTTCTGTCCAGAGGCTTTGCATGATCCTGTGTGTGAAGAGTCCAATCTCATACCTTTTTAACCCCCATTTAACTGGTTAGCAATGGGTCTTTGGCTTAGGGCTTTATGGTCTTTGGCCTAAGGTTTTCCCCATGGGCATATAATAAATATAATATAATATAATATATGCCTATCTCATAGAGCTGGAAGGAACCTTGAAAGGTCATCGAATCCAGCCCCCTGCCTTCACTAGCAGGACCAAGTACTGATTTTTGCCTCAGATCCCTAAGTGGCCCCCTCAAGGATTGAGCTCACAACCCTGGGTTTAGCAGGCCAATGCTCAAACCACTGAGCTATCCATCCCTCCTCACAGCTATCCATCCCTCCCCACTATATTGGTTGTACAGCAATATTTTCATATATCTACCAAAGTCATTTATTAAATATACTAGTCTCTAATTTTTTTATGACCATTCACTGCAGTCATTGTCACAAACAAATTAATAATTGTGGCATAAGTGTAAACGTACAATTCCTCTTACTCCCTCATTGTCATGGCTCTGGTCAGTTCTTGTGCTGTGTCATGAAGTTTCTTGTATAGAACAATAGTTCTTCTATACCCAGGCTATTTTGTTTTTATTGACTGGTCTCTAGTTTACAGTCAGCGTTCACTACAGTGACTGGCACACAATACCTGTGCTGTGAATGTGTGCTCCCTGTCCTAGTTGAGAGGGTGTGGCTGGATCCCTACGAAAGCCATTCATCAGGACTCTGACATCTGGGAAAGATTTTGTCAGATTGTTGCTTTGTTGCATTGTAGAATTTTTCTATTTTTAGCTGCCTTTTACTCGGCATCAGCACACAGTGAACAAGTGAAGCAGCATTGATTTTAGACCCTGTGCAAAATCCAGGGGACAGTCTTAATATAAGGACCCACATTCACAGTTTCACTGTTGCAATGAGGCACTTTTGCTGGCATACCATGGTGATCTGCTGCAGATAAATATTCTCCTTGGGAAAGTTGACTGGGAAAATCAGGATGTTGGCTAAGTAGATGTTGGCTACAGACTTGAAATTTGTTATCTGTGCACATTTAGTATGAGCAAAACTTTTCACATTGTGAACATGAAAATTGATTTCTAATCTGCTGAAACATTCATGAATATTTTTTCCCTGCTATTCATTTGGATCTAATAATTCAGAACTTTCAAAAAAGTTTCACCTTTTGGGTTTATTTTCTAACCAAAGCTGATTTCCTTGCATATAGTTTGAGGGCGAAAAAGCACAGCCATTTTTGGATGAGAGGAGAGTAACTAATAAATTGTAACTATTATTTAAAAAAAAAAAGATAAAAGAAAATATTTTATCTTTTTCTGAAAGCTGTATCACACAGGTGGAGTTTGAATGTTGATATTTGGCATGGAAATAGCTCTCATGGGCAACTGCAATGGCTTTTAAAATATAAACGGTAGAAAAACCCTTGTACTATCTAACTCTAGCTATATATTTTTCAAATTCCACTACCAAAATAAATTATGATAATAAATATCCACCACCTCCATTTAATAGTGGAAGAAAAGACACATGGTATCTCTTTCCCCCTCTCACCTCCATTCCAGAGTTTGTTAGGTGTCTCTACTCCCATGGCTGAAGGAAGGAGCAATATTTTTGCATGTAGATCACTTCAATAGTGGTAATTTCAAAAAATAATCTTTCTTCCTTTTGGTAGCATGCCAATGGGAGATGATAAATGCCATACTTCTGAAGTAGTCAGACTCTCTTTATCTCAATTACATTCATAGAAACACGCTTCATCAATAAACTCTTTCTTTGCACATCGCTTTCTGTATAAGATTTCTAAGGGCTTTACTGTCAGCTGCTAAACTGAATTAAAATAAGATTGGTGACGATGTCATGGTTGCCATCTCTTCACCCGTGCATATCCTCCTGTCCTATAGATTGTTCTCCTGGCTCTTATTCCTGACTCAGAGCTATGTAAAACTTTTTTTTTTAATTCAGCTGTTTTATTTATGACATTGGGATTAAACAGAACTCTTATATTTGCCCTGTACATGTGTTTTTAGTAAAGCAGTATTGATGGGAGGCTTTTTAACACAGCGGTGTTGTAGAGGTCATCAACTGGGTATTGTCAAGGATCCAGATCTGGGTCTCATTTTAAAGTAAAGCTGTATTCAAAATGCTTTAGTTGTGTTTCCTAGCAGTCTAGATTTTTGCCTTTTTTCAGATTTCAACCATATCTTCATCTACCTCAGACTATCTCTGGAACATTTGTAGTATCAGTGTTTGGATAAGTAAACTGCCTCCAAAAATTATGAACTCATGTTTTTCACATCTTGCAAACCGGGGAGACGGGTTGATCTTGCTTGGTCCATGTGGGTTTAATTTACTGATTTTACTGTATGTCAGTCCAGTGACCTGCTGGATATGTCTCTCTATTTGTAATGACTCATTTAATATACATATTAATATAGGCAGAGAGCAAGATGGAGACCAGGCAGTATATTAACACTAAAGATTGCTATGCTATTTTGGAAAACAGCACTGTTTGCATTATACATCCTGATCATGTATCAAATCTGTCATTATACAGAATGACCGAAGAGCCAAAGATGTGAGACTCCTTATTACTGGCTTTGTATAATCAGGACTGTTTGTGTAGATTATGTAAAAGCAGCAAAGAGTCCTGTGGCACCTTATAGACTAACAGACGTATAGGAGCATGAGCTTTTGTGGGTGAATACCCATTTCTTCGGATGCATGCATGAAGAAGAGGGTATTCACCCACGAAAGCTCATGCTCCTATACGTCTGTTAGTCTATAAGGTGCCACAGGACTCTTTGCTGCTTTTACATAATCTACACAAACAGTCCTGATTATACAAAGCCAGTAATAAGGAGTCTCACATCTTTGGCTCTTCGGTCATTCTGTATAATGACAGATTTGATACATGATCAGGATGTATAATGCAAACAGTGCTGTTTTCCAAAATAGCATAGCAATCTTTAGTGTTAATATACTGCCTGGTCTCCATCTTGCTCTCTGCCTATATTAATATGTATATTAAATGAGTCATTACAAATAGAGAGACATATCCAGNCTACCTTTCCTTCAAAAAAACTGATGAAATATATAATCTACACATCAAAGGGGTAGCCATTTTAGTCTGGATCTGTAAAAGCAGCAAAGAGTCCTGTGGCACCTTATAGACTAACAGACGTATAGGAGCATGAGCTTTCGTGGGTGAATACCCTCTTCTTCATGCATGCATCCGAAGAAATGGGTATTCACCCACAAAAGCTCATGCTCCTATACGTCTGTTAGTCTATAAGGTGCCACAGGACTCTTTGCTGCTTTTACAGATCCAGACTAAAATGGCTACCCCTTTGATGTGTAGATTATATATTTCATCAGTTTTTTTGAAGGAAAGGTAGTTTACAAAGAGATATGTAGTTAGATTATAAATAGCTGTATAATACAGCATTTGGTATTATTTTTAAACAACATTAAAGATATACTATATAAAGAGAGATTGGTGGATCTATAGAGAATCTTTTATTAGCAGTATATTAAATGTGGTAACTTCCCATAAAAAGTAAGTATACATGTTAACACAGGCAGATTCTGATTTAATTGTCTTATCTCAACAGATGCTTCCAGCCCTAATCAGAATTTGTGAAAGCTTAAAAAAGGGCTTAAAATAAATATTGTACTATCTGTGTTCATTCCTGGAGTCTCTTCCTTTATATTTTTCCCAAGTTCAGACCTGATTTTGACAAGTGCTTATCACCTTTCAGACTCTCATACAGAACCAACCTAACAAAGGATCTATCTGTCTACATAGGTAGGAGAGGGCAAACTGTACAATGCACCTGGTATCGCTACCAAAACCAGCTTGAACTCTGAAAGGAAGCTTCTCCAGAAAAGACTGAAAAGTTTCAAAACCTCGAGGTCAGGAGATGTTCCCTTTCCTTGGTACCTTATTTATTTATTTATGTTAAAAAAGAAGCATTATCTCACCGAGTGGGCTACAAAATGGGGAAAAGGTAGGGATGACAAAAAACTTGCTAAAAAGAAATTTGCGCACTGAAGAGACCTGGCATTCAAAGAAATTACAGGTAGGAACATTGAAAAACGATGCGAGCAGCATCCAGAATTTAATCACAAAGTCTTCAATAATGAACTGTAAAGTAAAAGTCAGAATGAATGCACTAACTAATAGCAAAAATTAATAGTCACCAAAAACCAAAATCTACCTGCATTGACATCAGCAGAGTTGTATTTGGGGCATATTTGGCTCACTGAGTTTTCTCCTTATTGATCATTCTTTAAGAACTTTCAGTGATATGCAATTGCCAAGTATTAGTAATGCTTTACATGTTATAACAATAACTAACTCTTCCTCTGAACTCTACTGGGAGGCAAGTATGTAAATATTATCATTATCATCCCCAATTAGCTGATTGGGAATCTGAGGCAAAGGGTGAAGCGACTTGCCCAAGTTCACGGAGTAAGTCTATAACACAACTGGGATTAGAACTCAGAACTAGAACTGGTTGAAATTTTTCATCAAAGTGATAGTCTAATGAAAAATGCTTTGTTCGCAAAACTGAAAATGTCCTCCCTGGCTGCTTGCCTGGCAGGCTCTTGTCAATTTAACTTCTTGCCGGTGAGACTGACAAAAGCTGTCCTGGAGCTATGCCAAGGCAGAGAGCCTTGACACTCTGCTCCCCCAGACAGAGCGCCCAGTGTCCCAGCTGTCTGCCTCTCCAGTTCCCAGAGTTGGGGTGGAGGCAGGAAGGCTTGAGCGCCTGAGTGCTCTACTCTCCAGCTCCCAGAGCTGCTTGGGGCCAGGGAGGCTGAAAGTGACCAGAGCCTTTCTGGTGCACAGCTGGGAAGCCAAACAATTCTGTTTTGGTTTTTCCAAATCAGACTTTTTCTTGAAAACCCTTCCTGTGAAAAACATTGCATTTTTGCCCTTTTGTCCTGTGTTTGGGATGACTTCCCTCCCCCAACCATGACATTTTTCACAGGAAAGGATTTCCATTTTCCAGCCAGCTCTACTCAGAACTTCTCAACTCTCCATGTGCTTTTTCTTCCAAAGTGTGACATGGCCCAGTGCTTATGATGTTACCCTTTGGTTTCAGTTGTATGTGTAATACAAGATTCTCCTTCAGCTTCTCCTTTTTTTCCAATGATGCACATACCCACATTTGCAAGGATAAGTTGCTGCCCTAATGGAAACATCTGTGTGAAAGACTTCCACATTCTGGGAAGAGAATAGGAAACATTCTGCTTTTCCAAACTGCAACTCCGAACATCTTTTGGGAATAGGATTCCTATAAGTTCACTTTTCATTTGCTATTTTAAACTTCAGAATTCTTCACAGTATGTATAATGATTAAAGTGTAGCAACAAAGAAATATTTGTGTACTTTGACTTTGTTAAGCATCACAAGATCCTAAAAGAAAACAGAAGTGAGTATTATTGGAACATTAGGCCTCTTGATTGAATTCAGATGCTATTAATTACACACAAAGTAGCCAAAAGTATACTAACTGTGATTTAGCCTACTGTATTAGCCTTTTAAGTTCTACTTCACCCTTGGAGCAGTATGTCTTTTTTTTTTCTCCTTGCCATGCCAGTGTCTTACTGTACACTATATGAAAAGAATAGCTTACAGCTACAATGAAGTGAGTGACATGCCAAGGGTTTAAGATGGGGCTTGGCACTGAGTGACATACACGATCACGGGGAGTGTTGCATTCACCAGGGCAACCAAGTTATTTAACCATTTATTCATTTTATTTAACCAGCTGCTTGAAGGAGGAATAAACATTTATTCTTTTGCTCCATTTGCTCTACTGAATTTTCTAATTGGAACAGGCTTAGGTCCCAAATGGCTTATCTGGATATAGAGAATTTTGGGGCATTCTGAATGGTAATAAATAAATGATCAGATGTAATGTGGGAATATTCAGTGCAATGCTTTATTGTAGAACTATGCAGTGTGAGATCATTTATGCAAATATGAACATTTTCTTTATATAGAATCATAAAATTGGTGGATTGTGGCCTTAATAGGTTTGCCTTTGGGGAGGAAGTGAATGTAGGCCTTAGATAGTAGTGACAATTATGTAGTAGTAGTTAATTATGGATATATGATTACTGTGGTGGGTGGACATTAACACAATTGCATTGTACATTATACCATGGCCATTACATTATTTCCTATACTTGTATGGAAAGTATTGTTTTGCATATTTGAAACTTGTAAAAGTGTCTAGAACCTGGGATAGGTGCTTTTTTAGCAATAAAAGGCAAATAAACATTTCAGAGTTGTGTTTTAAAATTAGGCTCTTATTTAGGCACCTAAATCAGAAGGGCACTTTTCAGAAGCGGAGAGTAAGCAAAAAATTCCAGTGGGATCTACAGGTTTGGGGAAGGTCTGAAAGCCACAGAGGAAATTGGGAGTTGTTGCAGGGAAGGAAATGCAGAAGGAAGAGAGCATGGAGCATCACAAAGTTAGGGAAAGGGGAAAGAAACCGAGAAAGAACTTGAGGAAGGAAGAGGAACAAAAGGCAGAAATAGCAGTGGTCCTAACAGTGAATATATTTTCCCACAGAATGATGCTGAAAGTGACTTAATTTTAACAAAAGATTTTGTTAGTATTTAAGAGTCATATTCTATCCTTGATCGTTGTGGGAGTCCCCTTGTAGATTGAGGGGGGTATATATAACCGTAAATTTACACCCCAGCCCATGGGTTGTAATTAAAAATGGAATTTGGTGTTCTCCAGTACTCCTGCTGAAGACTTTCACATTAAGGAGGAGCGGGTATAGCAGAGTGTGGAGTAGCTATGACGATTGATTGGTTTCGTATATAATCCCGTAATTGTACTGTGGCAGTGAGCTAAAAGAAATTGGAATTATATGCCTTGGCAACTGCTCTTACCATGAATTATCTGATTGTGAGAGTGTAAATCCTGTTCTTTAAATAAAACTGTGGCCCGTTCCATGTGGATTTGTCTGGGATGTCGATATATGTGTGCTTTTTGTGGCAGTGACTTTAGTTTTGAGAAGGAAGCAGATGCAATAGAAGGCGGTGTTTCTGGAGAAAGTGGAGTGTGTTCCTTTATTTATGCTGCCTGAGGTGTCAGGCTGTGCATGTGAAAGGCTCAGAAAGAGTAATCCCTTCTAGCCACCACCTGCTGCCCTAGAGAGGGAATTTTTTTAAAATATATTAATGAAATTACAGCTACTGGGGAATGTGTTGAAATCAAAACTTATGTGTTCACAGTCACAGTGTGATTATCGAGCTGCAGTTGCGTTCCAGCTTTAGTGACTTTCCCCATACAAATGATGTATTGAAGCCAATGAACGTTTCAGCTATGAAAATGAGGTGGGGTGTGTGTGTGTGTGTTTGTGTGTCTGTGTAATTCACTTGCTTTCTCCTGTTAAACCAGAAAAAATAATGTAGAAATATATGGTAGTGCCAGATTTCAGATCTTATCTCACCATTTTTATATTTCCCCGAGGTAGCTGTTTTGGGAGAGGAAAGAGCAGTCTGCTTTTCGTTAGTATGAGCTTTCAGGAACATAATGTTATTTTGAAACTACGTACTTGCTACATTCCTAAATGCTCTGAAAACCAGGCTATGGTTCTTGGAAGTCTAAAGTTCTCATCAGTGAGCTAATGCGTACAAGGAATAAATCCATGTGCACCATACAATATGCTGTAGAACAGTGCATGTCCACACCCAGTCTGACTGAACCTCCTCTTTATCCAAATATGGGGATGTCCAGAGAGGAGGCAGCCTGGCTTGCAGGAAAGAGCAAAAGCTGGGAATTGGGATTTTTGTAATCTGAATTTGCTGTGTGATCTTGGGCCAATCAGTTCACCTCTCCTGTGCCCCATCCACAAATATAACTAAAGATACAGACCTAGCTTTGTTTTTAGGGTTTACTAGATAATTTTGGTATGGACCTTTAAATATTCAGTGCTGTATCAGTAAGCAGAGTAATGTAGAGCTATTAGTAGTACTGACAGGGCCCCGTTGTGCTGGGCACTGTACAAACATACAATGAAGAGATGGTCCTTGGCCCCAAAAGTTTACAATCTAACTGCGGGTATGTCTATACTGCAATCATGGTGTATTATGGAAGGTCATATAGACATACCTGAGCTAACTTTAATCTAGCTCTCTTGGATACCAGTAGCCGTAAAACCATGGCAATGTTGGCTTCAGCATGGGCTAGCCACATCCATATTTACCCAGGATTCCAAGTGGTTTTGTACATACCATTTGTGTGCGTGTGTATGCACTAAGTATTGTTAACTAGAGGGTTTGTGATTGTGATTATGTTTTTAACTGATAAACACTGATAAAACCCCATTGATTTTAGAACAATGAAATTGGTGTTTATCCAATAAACAACAAAAAAGGTTATTTGTCTATACTGAGCAGTAATGTGGACTATGGGGTTGTGATTTCTAAAGCACACTGACATGTTGCGCATTAATTGGTTCATATACACTCTACTTGTGTGCACAAAAAATTCCCTAGTGTGCTTTAATTCAGTGCTGTTTGAAACAGTACTATGTTAAAGCGCACTAAGGAATATTACAAAGAGATTACTCATTGCAGTATATATTGTAATATGTGCTATAATATACATTGCTCATTACAGTATAAACAAAGACGGAGCCCTGAATCCCCCCATTTTTTGGACATCTACATACAACTCAAAAATAAACTGAAAAATTAAATTAATAAACACAAAAAACCCAGAAATCCTAGTTATTTCTTCTTCTTCTTCTCTGAATCCCAGTTACACAGTTGAAACCCTGTTTATCACTGTGGTTTTGATGTCCACTGAAACTTTTTGGATTTTTTTATAGGCTGTGATTTGTCAGCAGTTCTTTTCAAGAACTGTGTCTTTTGATACTTTCTCAGCATAGATGTGTCATGGTGAAAAATGGTAAAGCCACAGAGCTGCTTGTGGCCCAGAGTTTTGTTAACAAATAATTGAAATTAGAGCTGTACAAGTGATTAAAAGAGTAACATAAATGAAGCTGATTTGACTTAAGGGCTTTGGAGCGTTTTCCTCGAATTTGGCTGTCATCAAAATTTCCAAGTTTCCTTTTAGAAATCAGAATCACTTGGGGTTTAATGGGAACCTGAGGCATGTGCCATGAGTGTATGATTCAAGTGCCAGGAATGAAATGTTCAGCTGGACCAAAGTGGAGGATCAAAGTGAGATTATATCCGAGAACAGTATCAGAGGGGTAGCCGTGTTAGTCTGGATCTGTAAAAAGCAACAGAGTGTCCTGTGGCACCTTTAAGACTGACAGATGTATTGGAGCATAAGCTTTCGTGGGTGAATGCCCACTTCGTCGGATGCATATCTGAGAACAGTAATCTTTCTAATGTACTTGGGCACATTTTTCAAAGCATCATTACATAGTTATGTCCCAGAAAAATACATGTGGTATCTGAAGAGAGAATTGCTTTCTTGCTGTATTTTGAATGTAAGTATCCTCTAGGAGATCTTTTTAGTGTCTCTGTAAGAATGAGTAGAAAGAGGAGAACATGTGGTGTAATTAATAGCCGGGCAGGATTCACTCTATCAGCTTTAATTAAAGACAAGTGGGTATGTGAAATATATTTCCCTGGGGCTATGCTGAGGGAATATCCACACATAATTATATCCACACACATAATTAATCTGGCTGCTGGAAGCCACAATTTCATCACTGAAAGAAAGCAGAAAGAGACCTCAATGAACAATAAGGGCACACTTCAACATCCACTGAAGTCAATGGAAATATTTCCAGTGACTTCAAAGGGCATTGGATTGGACCCTCAAGGTTCATGTTAATGTTTTGAAGTCATTAAGAACTTGATTTTTCCATATTGCATTAGTAGGGCTGGAAGAAATATAGGTTTTATCCCATTACCTGTACTGTTAATTGGTATGTGTTTACACAGGTGGTTGGGTACATTCTAGTAAGATTGGTGATTTGGTTGGGAATTTGTGTTTTGCTGTTATAATATGGATTTATTCCGTATAGTCTCCTTTTACTTTCTTAGATGTGTATACAGTGTGCCTGTATGTTCATGCAATATTGTTTTAAGAGATATTATATATGTGGTGTTTATTAAAACTCCATTAGCTATGCAGGTTTGGGCACTCTTATTATTTAACATTTTGTATACACTATAGCACCATAGGTATTCATGGTGATCTACAGAAAAAGTAAAGGAATGGTTCCTGCCTCAAAGAGCTTACAGCCTCAGCTTAGGGTACTGTAACTGGACTCTGCAGGGGATACTTGTAGGGGTTGGTAGCGAACCAACCGTTGCAGATCTTATTGGAGGTTTGGATGTACAGTAGAGTATGCTGTATGAATGCCCATCCACCTAGGTCCCTAATGGTTGTGGGTCTGAGCTGATATTTTGTTAGCTTGGCTAGAGTCTAAACTCTGACTGATTTTTAGGAGATTTCTGGGTTCCAGTCAAAGGATTTGCAAAGCACTAATGCCTGCCTTGAAACCGATGTTGAATAGGCTACTTGGAGTGCTGGGGTGGTGCACTGACTCTTCACCTCTGGAGAGCTAATCACATCACATAGCTACATAATTTGTCATTATTGGCAGCCCCTATTCAGAAAAGACCTCTTGCCACTTGCTGGTCAGGACTGGAAATTTGGCCTGTCTCTAAGCTTTGCTTGCATGTGCTCAAGGGAGTGTATTTATTTTCTCAATTTCATATGCATCAAATTCATAACTAATATTTTAATTAGATAGACAAATATTTCTCTTGAATGTTTATGAAAATCTGGAATGTTTGCCATTTCTTTACATACACATATTCAGAAGTCTGGTTTCAGAAAACTATATTAAATAGTACGGTAAAGAGTGTTTAGTCCTACCTTTTCACAGAAAACAGAATTCAGGCTCCATATGATCTGTGTCAAGGTGGTGTGAATTTGGTAGCCTTGGTTTAATGCCGAAGGGAAAGCAATCCATATTAAGGAGCTGTCCCTCCAAATATAAGTAGTGTGGCACAGTTTAGTACAACTGGCAAGTCTTTTTTGTAGTAAAGCCAAGAACTTGGTGGTTAAGGAAGTTGAATCACCCCCCTCTCTTTCCAGAGGCGGTTTTTCTGCCAGGCTAAGGTCGATTTCAGGGCAGTGTGTGAAAGATGAAATTTCCAGCACTGCACTTGCGAAGACTTCACATTTGTAGCCCTGTCTGTCCACTTATTTTCCCAGCATGACCAAAACAAAGTTTTCTCTTTTTGATGGGAGGGGTCAGCATTACAGATGTGCTGCCTCTGCATCTGACAGGTTTCAAATAGAGATGACCCAGACCCAAAGCCCTGGATCTGAAAGCCCCTGAATATCACAGAATTTATGGTTTGGTTCCATATGTTTCATTGTTAATGTCAGGTCCTTAGATTCCACCCAAATGGCCTGATTGATTTATTTTCTTAAGTGCAAATTTTGATTCCATTGAAGTTAGTAGCAAACTCTCTGTAGGTTTCAGTAGAACAAGGATTTAGACCATGAAGCCCTATTTCATAGCTTTATAACTGTTTTGATCCTCCACCTAATTCTGGTAGAATGTATCAATTAATTTTTGGCAATGAAAAGAATGGGTTGCCTGTAGATGCCAGCTACCTTTCCCAGCATCATCTTCATATAAGTTCTGAATGTGCTGTTCTCTTTCTTGCTACTTAACTGTGCACATATGCGTTATTGAGATGGTCACAGGCAAATAATTCTCTTGTTCATTTACTTTTACAGAGACGAGTCAAAGATGTGATATCCCCAATTGTGTTTGAAGCGGCATACAGTCTGGGGGAACATGTGATGGGAAAGGAGGAGAAGGAACTACCTGCTCTTAAGCCCATTCTCCGCTGGAAGAAGGGAGAGAAGATAGCACAGAGAAATCAGGTCAGGCCTTGATGGTTCTCCCCTCCCCCCCATTCGCCATGACTCTGTTCCAAGTAAAGGAAAGAGATGTTATCTATTCTGAATTGGCAACAGAATTAAACATAGGAAGTGATCGCTGATCTAGAAGTGTTACTATTGTCAAAGCATTTCTTATTGCCCAAATCATTCAGATTTTAGGTTGTGCTGGGTAAGTGTATGCTGCCGGAGAGACATTTGTCCACGCTACGGTCTTTTTATTTTTTTAATTTCCTAGTGTTGCTAGTATCAGGGCAGCTCTACCATGTTGTGTAGACCTGCTCTGAGTGACTTTAGGTAATCCGCCCCCATTCCAGCCCCTTCATGCTGCGTAAAAGAGATGGAATAGTGAAAAGGGGCTCTAAAAGCCCTGGTTCTTGCCAGGGGAGGAGTTCCACCCTTTCACAGGCAGCACAGAAGACAGCTGTAAGGCTGCTCTCTGAAAACCCCCTAACAAGCCGTAAGAGTTGAGGGGCGTGTCTGGAGTGAGGCTGCATGTGGCAGCCCTGTCAGGACATACCAGGGAGGCTGTAATTTAGACACAACTTCAGAGCTGTCTAAGTTATGCCAGGGGATCTTCAGCCCTCAAAGCAGCCAGGGATTGGGAGGGTGCAAAGATCATTTAAAGCTGCTGTAGGCCCTCTCCCCTTGGACTGTTTGTTCTGTGCTGTACCTGCTGGAGGAGCAGCACCATATCGCCTCTGTGGTGCATAGAACACTGGCAGCCACTATTTGCTCCCCACAACTATCCCTACCTGTGCTGCACTGGTTTGACAATGGTGGGACTTCCTTCAGAAAAAGTCACGTGTAGCCATATATTGGTAGGGCCCAATCCTTCTCCCATTCGGTGCCACTGGACTTTTTACATTAGCCTCACTGGGAACAAGAGAAGCCCCTTAGTTTTCAAATACTCTTTCTTTAGACAGCTAAGAGCCTTTAAATACATCTTCATATAGTTATACTCTGAATGATCTGGCATTTATCATGAATGTAAAGCATTTGTTTTATCAGGAAGCCTCTCAGCATTCTAGGCATTTAACAATGGATTGTCAGATCTGGCTTTAACCTGTGTTGGAAAGTTTATCACAAACTATATATTCAGCGATGCATTGTCATGCATAATGTTTCCTTCTAACTAATAATAATGGTGATATGTTTTTGAAGTTTTCATGGTGCTCAAATCTACAGGCCCCTGAGTTGAAAGGCATTCAACTAAAAGTTAACTGAAACTAAAATATTCCAAGATACGTTCTTTAGCACACATAAATGTGTGTTTTGACTTGATCTTCCATTTCACCTTTAGCGCTTGTATTTATGAATATGCAGTATTCAGATAGGTGCATTTTACTTTGAAAAGTTAATTTAAAAAAATTGAATTAAATCCAACGTTATTTAGAAATATTTTTCTAAAGGGGCTTTGCATGGCCAATATATGCATATTGTACTCTTGCAGATATAAGGTGGGAATTAGTTGCATAGCGGAGAGCTCTTACACATACAGTATGGCTGAAAACTGAATCATTTATTTAAGTTATGTCGGAGAAAAACACAGTTCTTCCTTTTTTGATTGGGTACAGCAAAGTCAGATATACTTTATTCTCTTAGGGTACGTCTATACTTACCTCCGGGTCTGGCGGTAAGCAATCGATCTTCTGGGATCGATTTATCGTGTCTTGTCTAGACACGATAAATCGATTCCGGATCGATCCCGGAAGTGCTCGCCGTCGACGCCGGTACTCCTGCTTCGCGAGAGGAGTACGCGGAGTCGACGGGGGAGCCTGCCTGCCGCGTGTGGACCCGTGGTAAGTTCGAACTAAAATACTTCGCTTCAGCTACGTTATTCACGTAGCTGAAGTTGCGTATCTTAGTTCGAAGTGGGGGGTTAGTGTGGACTAGCCCTTAAGCAATTGCGTAAAGGGAGAGAGTGCACTAGGACACAGGGTCTCCCCCTCCTAGGCAGGTCTCTCAACAGGTAAACAATTACAGCAAGCATTTATACCTTTTGTTACAGACAATAATAAGCAACAGCTGCATTTTGTTTATACATAGGTCATCTTGATATTTTATTTTTCTTACTTATTTAGACTTTAGTCTACCCTGTTGGCTACACATTATCTAGACAAGGTCGCAACAACTTCTTACGCAGTTCTTTCCCACTCGCCTTACACAATTCTCGCTTCTACAAATCTCGCGTTATTAGGGTTACAGTTAGCCTGACTCTTGCTAACAAAGACTGTTTGAATTTGAAATTTCCTTCCAATTCCTGTCAGGCCTTGCTCTGCTTCCACAATTACATTTTTTTTAAACCTGTATTTAACTTGAGAAGGTCAGGTCTAACCCCGGTGGGAGGGGGCTGGGATGTAGTGTCAGATCAGTATTAAAATAGCTAGATATAGAGATTATGAAGCACAGAGAGAAAATATTTTGAGAATTTTCCTAACTTGTTTTCTGCTGCAAATTGGATGGGGAAGAAAGAGCTAGTTTAACAGTCCCTTCTCATGTGCCTTCCAGATGTTGGATCTCTTAATTGAGGAAGACAAAGATTTGAAGTTAGAGTGATCTCAGCTGATAAATGGGGCTGAGTTTCAGATCTGCTATGTCAGTTTCAGTGATAAAATCCTGCTGAATAGCCTCTAGGAATAGCAGTGTAACTTAAAAAAATTGTATCATGTCCCAGTTACAAATGATCTTTGAAAACAAAGTAGGATAATAGTAAGGGTAATATCAAACTAATCTAATGAAAGGACCTACTTTTTCAAGGGAACTTGTGACTTTGGGTTCCCCAACTTTTGGGAGTCCAACTGTTTAATGCTTAAAGAGTGGGTCATGCCTGAGACTAGAAGGATCTATGTTGTGTACTTATGTGGCCTGCATTACTATAAATTAAGATTGCGAGGCACTCAGATACTAATGTATTTATCCTTGCAACTCCCCATCAAGGAAGGCAAGAAGTACTCTTATGTCCATTTTGCAGATGGGAAATTGAGACACAGAGAGACTCAGTGACTGGTCCAAGGTCTCCCAGGAAGTCTATGGCAGAATAGGGACTTGAATAGGGACTGGTCATCTGAGGTCCAGGCTAATACCCTCAGCATCCTTCCTCACTATACAGGCTGCAGAACTCTGTTCCACTCTTATTGTTGCAGAGCTCTCAATCAAAGGTTCCTTTTGCTCCAGGAGCCTCTCCCCTTGCTCAATTAAAAATATTTTCCCCTTGGTTGGGTGGGATTCCTAAAGCAATCAGTCCCACCCACCTCTAATTATCTGATTTTGCACTGTTCTATAGACATGGTTTTCAGTGGTCAGTATCCACCTTAAACTGGCAGTGACTGGGCACTGTCCATGCCAGGAAAACTAAAAAGGACTCCACCCTGAGTATGTATTGACTCAGGCTGAGATTGAATTGTCCTGTTCTTTTCTGAATGGAAAAAAAGGGAAAGATTCCAGTTCAAAGCTGAATTTGACCAGCAAGTCTCCAGTTATATTGTAACTTTGAAATATCTGGCATTAGTTAACGAACTTAAATAATAATTAGTGGAGGCCACTGACTGCAGCACATGACATGCATATTTTGGTAATCTTATTCTCATGTAATGATGGGCAAGGCCAGTGGTTTTCCATTGTTGGGCCCTCCTCCCATTTATCAATATAAAAAGGGCAGCATGCTTGAGATCCCATGATCCAGCCTGTTCATGACCCCCAGGTTGAACAGTCATGGGCTAGACCCGTAGTTCTCAACCTATTTACCATTGTGGACCACATCCAATACTACCTGTATGGCCCTGAAGATGTCATATGGGCCACAACATTGGGCTGATTGGGCCACAAGTTGGGAACCACTGGGCTAGACCAAGCACAATAGCCTTCATGCTCAGCAATACTATGTGTGTATGCAGGGAGACAAAAACATGATCTCATCATATTAGGGTACAGGATTTAAATCACCTAGAGCTTTACAATTTTTCCAGGGCATCGTGGGAAGAATCAGCTGAACCTTATCTGGATAACTAAAGATTTTTACTATGAGGATTTATGAGGTGATTTATTGGGGGTGGGTGGGGGGGAAATCCTTTGGGAAGGGTTGGAAGGAATTTGGCCTACTTGCGGACCTGGGGGTGGAGTTTGAAGGATAGTTCATTGGCCAGAGCCCTTGTTTTGAATAAGGGGGTGATCTCTGGTAACCTTATCAACATGTGCAGATTCTTTTATTGTTTTTAATATGTTTTCTCTGTTATGATTTTACCTTAAGAATTAAATGTGCTTGTTTAGAAAGACGTGTGGTAACTTAACTATGGCAATTACACTATGTACCCTCTCTGAGGAGAGACACACAGCAGGCCTGCTTAGGCAGAATGTCTTTTGCTGGGGATATCACAGTATAAGCAAGGAACTGTGCAGTCTGGAAATAACTTCTGCACCTCTGACTGGGGTAACTAAGAACAGAAACAGAAGGAAGAAAGCAACAAAGGTTGCAGGATCTCTTCAACATGCCACTCTTCAATGCCTCAGAAAATTTCAGCTTTGACAAGCCTTCAGAATGGACAGACTAGAAACAATATTGTCCCAGATTTCACACTGCACTCAAACTCCACAAAGGTATTTTCTTTAATTTGTGTTATGGGGAAACAAGGAGAGCATATCTTTAAGTCCTTTGGCTTTACTGAAGACAAACCATAAAGATAACCATGAAAGGGTTCTGATTATGTTTGATGTAAACTTTATACTTCAGAGAACTGTGGTTTATGAAAAAGCATGTTTTTTCCAGAAAATTCAAGAACCAGGGGAAAATGTTGAATGTTTTACAAGAGCTCTGCATACACTGGCTGAAAACTGATTTTAGGAATGCAAAACATAAATATATCAGAGGCAGGCTGGTTATTGGGTTAACAGATTATAACCTTTCACAACAGCTACAGCTGAAGAGAAATTTAACCCTAGCCACAGCTATATTGATAGCAAAGCAGTCCGAATTAGTCAAACAGAACAAAAGGCAGGAGCAATTTGAAAAAACCTGAAACTAGTTTAGAAACTGTGAACAGACACTTAAGTATTAAAAGTCATTGGCACATAATCCCTGAGGCAGGGAGAGAACTCCTAGACTAAGAGGGGCAAAGTCCAGCCTACATATATAAGGTGTGGAAAAAGTGTTATCCCAAGAGATGATGCATGTCCAGCTAGAGGTATATAGTGTGTAATGCATGAAATATGGACATTTTGCAGCTGTTTGCCACACCAAAGCAGTTGGGGAGTTGACTCATATTGCATACAGTCAAGACCATTGTTTCTGGGATCTATCACTTGTGATGACGTAGAACCTGCCTGGAGAGAGAAACTGAATATTTGTGGCAAGACTATTGGCTCAGGGGCTTACATCACAGTCATCTCAGAAGGGACATACAATCACCTTCAACTCCTTCCAGAGCTGAAGTCACCTGACACAGCTCTGGCAAGTTTGACTGCTGTATTTGGGAGGGGCAGAGCACACGTGCACACACACATGCTCACACGTGCACGCTGAAGCCAGTTTCCTTGGATCAGGAGCTGCAGAAGCGCCCTGAAAGTTGAGGGTTCACAGGTGCCTGAACCATGGCTCCGCCCCCCCATGCTGCAATGCTCCCCACAAGCCCCTGCCCTCATGCCATCCCGTCTTCCCGAGCCCCCACTTCATGCTGCCCCTTCTCCCCCAGGCCCCACCGCTGCACCACCTCTTCCCTCCAAGACCCCGCCCCCTGCTCGCTCCTTTCTGCCCCTCTCCCCATCGCTTGCCCTTACAACTGGTAAAAAGTGGGAGGGACATGGCCCCTTGGCCTCCCCCCACCCCCGGTTCTGGTGTCCCTGCCTTGGCTCACTGGCGATTTCTCTCCCCACCTGCCGTGGGTACCTGGGCTACCTGTGCTATGGGGGATGGGCTGGCTTAAAGAGGAAGACACAGCTGCTGCTGGTGGCCACTCCAGCGCCGACTGCTGCAGCGATGTCGCTGCTCTGGTGCTGCAGTGGGCACCTCCCTGCTGCGTCTGCTACTGCTGCTGAGGGGACGCCACATGCTTCTCTTCCCCATTCCTTTTCCCATTGTCCACTACCCATCCTCCTTCCTCTGCTCACTGTCCACTACCCCATCCCATCCCCGTCTCTTCCTCCTGCCCTATCCCACTGTCTTTTCTCCCCATCCTTCTTCCCCCAGCCCCTCCCCCCCTCACCCGGGCACTCACCAGGTACTAGGATGCAGGAGGCAGCGTCCAGCTGCTGAGGCAGTGGCCCGGAGCACAGAGAAAAAGCTGCTCTGTCATGCTCTTCTGAAACTAGGCAGAGGGGAGGCACAGCGTGGGAAGGACAGAGCCCCCCTTCCTGGCAGGCCGAGCAGAGCAAGCCCTGCAGGGCAGCTCACTGCTTGCAGAAATGGGGTAGGGGGAAGTGGCACATAACCCTGCATGACCTCCTCCTCTCACACACCTCCGCTCTGTTTGGTGGGCAGTGCCCCCCAACATTCCTCCAAACTACACCCAGGGGCTAGCCCTGGAGGTATTCAGAACAGCATGGGCCAGTTCATCACAGAAACCTCTTACAAGGACAAAACCTTTGCATTCAGAATGCATGTGATCAAAGGATCGGAGACAGACAACCTCTCAGCCTCATCATGGCAGCTGTGATGGGCCTAGTGAGAAAGATGGAAGAACTTGACAGAGGATTTGATGATATTGGACTTTTGAGAAGAGATGCAGTACAAATCAACTTGAGACAATGCTGTACCATTCAATGGTCAAACACCTCTACCTGAGGCACCTTGGAAGAAACTAGCTGCAGATTTGTGCAGATTCCAGGTATATCATTACCTTGTTGTCGTGGGCCTTGTCTACACTACGAGAGTAGTTCGATTTTACTTAAATCGAATATTTGGAATCGATATTGCAAAGTCGAACGTGTGTGTCCACACTAAGGACAGTAATTCGACTTTGTGAGTCCACACTAACGGGGAAAGCGTCGACATTGGAAGCGGTGCACTGAGGGCAGCTATCCCACAGTTCCCGGAGTCCCCGCCGCCCATTGGAATTCTGGGTGGAGCCGCAAATGCCTTCTGGGTAAAAAAAAAAGGGGCCAGGGTGCTTTTGGGTAACTGTCGTCATCCGTCCATCACTCCCGCCCTCCCTCCCTCCCTGAAAGCGCCGGCGGGAAATCATTTCGCGCACTTTTCAAGTCATTGACAGCGCGGACGCCACAGCACTGTGAGCATGGAGCCCACTGCAACCATCGCTGCAGTTGTGGCCGCTCTCAACGCGTCGCAGCTTATCATACAGGTTGCCCTGAGGCAGATGCAGAAAAGTCAGGCGAGGAGGCTACGTCAACGCGGTGATGACCTGAAGTCTGAGAGTAGCACAGACCTCTCAGAAAGCAGGGGACCCAGCGCCGAGGACATCACGGTGGCAATGGGTCATGTTGATGCTGTGAAACGGCGATTCTGGGCACGGGAAACAAGCACTGAGTGGTGGGACCGCATAGTGCTGCAGGTCTGGGATGAATCACAGTGGCTGCGAAACTTCCGCATGCGGAAGGGAACTTTCCTTGAACTTTGTGAGTTGCTGTCCCCTGCCCTGAAGCGCAATGACACCCGGATGCGACCAGCCCTGACTGTCCAGAAGCGAGTGGCCATAGCCCTCTGGAAGCTTGCAACGCCTGACAGCTACCGGTCAGTCGCGAGCCAGTTTGGGGTGGGCAAATCTACCGTGGGGGTTGTTGTGATGCAAGTAGCCAAGGCAATCGTTGATGTACTGCTGCCAAAGGTAGTGACCCTGGGAAACTTGGAGGCGATCATAGATGGCTTCGCAGCGATGGGATTCCCAAACTGCGGTGGGGCCATAGATGGAACTCACATCCCTATCCTGGCACCGGACCACCAGGCCAGCCAGTACATTAACAGAAAGGGCTACTTTTCCATGGTGCTGCAAGCACTGGTGGACCACAGGGGACGTTTTACCAACATCAATGTCGGATGGCCGGGCAAGGTTCATGACGCTCGTGTTTTCAGGAACTCTGGTCTGTTTAGACGGCTGCAGCAAGGTATTTACTTCCCGGACCACAAAATAACTGTTGGGGATGTGGAGATGCCTATAGTCATCCTCGGGGACCCAGCCTACCCGCTAATGCCCTGGCTCATGAAGCCCTATACAGGTGCCCTGGACACTGAAAAAGAACTCTTCAACTACCGGCTGAGCAAGTGCAGAATGGTGGTGGAGTGTGCTTTTGGACGTCTCAAGGGGAGATGGAGAAGCTTGCTGACTCGCTGTGATCTCAGCGAAACCAATATCCCCATTGTTATAGCAGCTTGCTGTGTGCTCCACAATCTCTGTGAGAGCAAGGGGGAGACCTTTATGGCGGGGTGGGAGGTTGAGGAAATTAGCCTGGCTGCTGATTACTCACAGCCAGACAGCCGGGCGATTAGAAGAGACCAGCGGGAAGCGCTGTGCATCCGGGAGGCTTTGAAAGCAAAGTTCCTGAGTGAGCAGGGTAACCTGTGACTTTCTAATTTTGTGTACAGAGAAGCCTTCACCCCACTTCCAACACACGTTTCAAAATAAAAATAGTTCTACTTTGTTAAAGCACACCGTTTTCTTTAATACTGTTTTCGCGGGAATTTTTTAAAACTGGGACGCAGACTGTGGTGCGGAGCGGGTGTAGTGTAGTCGCGCGAATGCAGCTTCTAAACTCAAGGACTGACAGGCTCCGCTGCGGTGGGATGGTTCTTTCAACGGAGCCTGTCACCCCTCCTGATACGGACTGTGTGTATGGGGGGTCTATGTGAGTTTGTGGCAGGGGTGGGACGGTTACAGATCCCCTGCTGTGTGGCTCTGTGATCCTGCCTAAGGACCGCCGCTTAAGATCTCTAACTGCCCTCCCCTGACACAAAGTCACAGAGCAACCCAACCCCCACCACATAACATGAAAAGAACCTCCCAGACTAACCAGGGTAAGTAGTCACTGCATCACTGCACTATGTATGTGCCCTGCTGCTGTGCCTGCCCCCTACTATGTACCCTGCCAAAGGTGACTGTCCTGTCCAATTACCAACCCCCTTTCCCCCCCCTCCTCCAAAAGAACATGATGGAAACAGTAGTTAACAGAAACATATTTTTTATTATCAACTACACATGGGACTGGGAAGTGAAACTTGGACGGGGGCTTGTGTCAGGCGGGAAGGAAAGAACTTGTCAAACTTTGGGGAATGAGAGCCTTCTGCTGCTCGAGCTCTCTGCAGGGGTGGAGTGAGAGTTAGCAGGGACTCTGCCGCCTCTCCTTCTGTGCACTTTGGGTGAAGGGAGTATGGGACTTGGTGGCGGGGGAGGGCGGTTAGAGATGGACTGCAGCGGGGCTCTGTCCTCCTGCCTCCGTTCCTGCAGAACATCCACAAGGCGCCGGAGCGTGTCCGTTTGCTCCCTCAGTAGTCCAAGCAGGGTTTGAGTCGCCTGCTGGTCTTCCTGACGCCACCTCTCCTCCCGATCCATGTTGGCTTGGTGCATTTGGGACAAGTTCTCCCGCCACTGGGTCTGCTGTGCTGCCTGGGCTCGGGAGCAGGCTATAAGCTCTGAGAACATGTCCTCCCGTGTCCTCTTCTTCTTATGCCTAATCCTCCCTAGCCTCTGGGAGTGTGATGACAGGCTAGGTTGTGAGACAGTCGCAGATGGGGCTGTGGGAATGGGAAAAAGGGAGTGAATTCCTCAGAAAGATAAATGTAGTTGTGAACAAAGAACATAGTCTTTCTCTGTGAACAGGACCATGCACAGCACCTATCACATGCGCACTCAGCACAAGGTCGAATTCTCGGCCTTCGCATTCAGTGTCTGGGGTTTTGCAGAGCACTTTTGAGAACCCTGTCAGGACAACGGAATTGCTCTTGCACGCAGACATGGTAAGCCGTAGATTCGTGGCAGCTTAAAACTTTAATATTAGCAATGGCCTCATTTCACATTGAAATCAATGTCGGTCCCTGCTGCCAGCAATCCGGCAAGCAGGAAGTCTGCTCCTGTCCCACACCCTCGCGGCTGTCCCCGGGAACGATCCCTTTCGGCTGACCCTCTCCCGCCTCCACCGCGTGGCTGCAAACCAGCGGTTACAGTTCTGTAAAGGAACGGTAAAGCAGTCCCAACACTAACATTCCCCTACCTCATTCAAAGCAGGTCATCATGAGCGACATCACCCTCATGAGGATCTCTGAGAGCGACAGACAGAGAATGCTCCGGGAAAGCCTTCAAAGACCAGGGCCGTATGCCGCCATGCTGTGCCAAGCAATGATTCCAGAGTACTTGCTAGTCTCGTGGCGCGGCAACGTGTCCTACTACGGAGGACCCAATAAGGCCGCTCTCCCCAAGAACCTAATGCAGCGGATTTCAAATTACCTGCAGGAGAGCTTCCTTGAGATGTCCCAGGAGGATTTCTGCTCCATCCCCGGACATATAGACCGCATCTTACTGTAGCTGCAGTAGCAGGGACTAAACAGTAGAGCGGCTTGGGCAGGACAATCATGCAAAACCGGACATTGCTAGATTTTTTTCAAATAGTTGCACTGCCCATGACTGAACCGTTAAGTTAATCAAACTAATCATGAGAAACCCATTTTTTAAATTGTTAATAATCATGTTCTGTTACAAATAAATGTTTAGATGTTTACAACACTTACTGGATGATCCTTCACCAGATTCTGTGTCTGGGGTAACGGCTGGGGAGGGTTGGTAGGGGATCTCTGTAAGGGTGATGAAGAGATCCTGGCTGTCGGGGAAATCAGCGTTGTGAGCGCTGTCGACTGCCTCGTCCTCCTCATCTCCTTCCTCATCTTCCCCGTCCGCTAACATGTCCGAGGATCCGGCCGTGGACACTATCCCATCCTCAGAGTCCACAGTCAGTGGTGGGGTAGTGGTGGCGGCCGCACCGAGGATGGAATGCAGTGCCTCGTAGAAACGGGATGTCTGGGGATGGGATCCGGAGCGTCCGTTTGCCTCTTTGGTCTTCTGGTAGCCTTGCCTCAGCTCCTTGATTTTCACGCGGCACTGCGTTACATCCCGGCTGTATCCTCTCTCTGCCATGTCTTTAGAGATCTTCTCATAGATCTTTGCATTCCGTCTTTTGGATCGCAGCTCGGAAAGCACGGACTCATCGCCCCACACAGCGATGAGATCCAAGACTTCCCGATCAGTCCATGCTGGGGCCCTCTTTCTATTCTGAGATTGCACTGCCATCAGTGCTGGAGAGCTCTGCATCGTTGCCAGTGCTGCTGAGCTCGCCACGATGTCCAGACAGGAAATGAGATTCAAACTGGCCAGACAGGAAAAGGAATTCAAATTCAAATTTTCCCGGGGCTTTTCCTGTGTGGCAGTTCAGAACATCCGAGCTCTTACTGCTGTCCAGAGCGTCAACAGAGTGGTGCACTGTGGGATAGCTCCTGGAGCTATTAGCGTCGATTTCCATCCACACCTAGCCTAATTCGACATGGCCATGTCGAATTTAGCGCTACTCCCCTCGTCGGGGAGGAGTACAGAAGTCGAATTAAAGAGACCTCTATGTCGAACTAAATACCTTCGCGGTGTGGACGGGTGCAGGGTTAATTCGATGTAACGGCGCTAACTTCGACATAAACGCCTAGTGTAGACCAGGCCGTGGACTATTATTCTAGGTATGTAGAAATAATGTACTTGAAAGACATAACATGTTGCAGTGCTATCGAGAAACTTAAATACACTTTTGCTCACTTTGGTATTCCAGAACAACTAGTAATGGATAATAGACCACAATTTACTTCAGCAGAATTCAAATGATTCCAAAGGAAATATGATTTTGATCATATTACTAACAGCTCACATTATCCACAAGTCAATGGAGAGGCTGAGAGAGCTGTACAGGCAGCCAAGAACTTCCTGCAGCAGATCAACACCAAGAGCGGCTAATGGATATAGTTCAGCACAACTCCTGATGGGAAGACAGCTCAGAATGACAGGTTCTTTTGCAAAGTTGGATCAGTCTCCAAAGTAACCAAATCAGATAAAAAGACTAAAAGAGCTTACAAATACTTTTAGAACAGTTATCACTCAGTTAGAGACCTGCTAGGTCTAGAACCAATGACTGGGTTCATGTCAAATTGGATAGAGAAAGAGGATGGACAACTCCTGCTGTCATAAAGAAACAGAATGTGGTACTCAGATCATATGTGACTAAGAACGACAGTGGAGAGTTCAGCAGAAATTGTTGACATCTACACTATGCTCCTCGGAAACTACAATCAGCGGAGCAAACTCTATAGATGGCAGATGCAGAACAATAAAACGACGACTCAAGTATTCCAAGCCAACCACAGCCAGTCATTGCACCTAATGAACAGCCAAATGACCAAGTTGTTACATGTTCGGGTTGTGTAATTGGAAAACTAGTATGATACAGAACTGCTTAACAGACTGATATGTACAGAGTTTCAAAGACAGTGTGATAGTGTAAACATAGTAAATGGTAGGAATATAGAAATTAAAGGGGAGATGGAATGCAAAACTGTGGCAAAATGCTCAACCACTAGGTGTCACTGTGCATAAAATACTTTATTTAAATAAACTTCAGCCAGACCTGGCAGATCATTAAAGGATCTTATGATTAAGGGTAAGATTATGTCATGAAGCTCATGGAAGTCACTGATCCCATGACTTTCAGAGACCTCCGTGACATTTTCCAGCACTGGGATGGTGGGATGGAGATGTCAGCTAATGGGCAGGACCCTGGAGCTCCTTGGCGGGTGCTAGACCTCCCCACCCCACCCCCCCCTCGGGCTTCAGTCCTCCCCCTGTCAACCCCATTTTGTGTCAGTTATTTTTAGTAAAAGTCAGGGACAGGTCACAGGCTTCCATGATTTTTTGTTTATTGTCCGTGACCTGTCCATGACTTTTTTTTACTAAAAATAACTGTGTCAAAATCTTAACCTTATTTATGATCAACCCATCTGGTGTGGATAAGCAAGCTCTGTGACCAGTCCATATTTGGTCCAGAAGAACATGACAGATACATTTATGCTTATTAGTTTTCAGTTGCTAGATAGCAACTTTGTTTAGGGAGCTTTTTCCAGACAGCTGATTTCCTTGGGGAGCACCTCTTCCTCTTGTTTGTCCAGTTTTCTATCTTTTTCTTGTTGCTGTTAGATAGATATGTCCATGTTTAATATATTATTGCTTCATCAAAAGAAACAAAGCAGGGCCCTGCTGAAATCTAAAGCCAGCTTTTGTGGAAAGGAGAAATGATTGCGTTTGGCTTTAGATGATATGATAAATGGTAGTATATTAGTACTGATCCTTAGGTACAGAACTTTCCTCTCAATAAATTCAATGAGCAAATTCATTTCCCTCCACCTTTCTCCAATTAGAGAAGTTCTTATGTGCTTTAGTTTAATAAAATAATTATTGCTGGCCATTTCCCTCCCATTTTCCTATGCTAATCCATTGTAAATTTGAAGCTCTTTTCTTTGTGTAACACTTCTTCATGGGAACACCTGGAGCCCCGGGTGAGCTCCCTAGCTGATTTCACCCCTCCCCGCACCCACCGCCCACGCTGTTCTGACTTGGCTGTTTTGTTTAATAGCAGGATTCTTCTGATCATTTATAGCCCCTGTGGAGTTCACTCCCCTGGATTGAATTTGCTTGAATATTTCCTAGACATATTCTCTAAATAATTTGTTCTTATTTTAGCCAGTGTATGTAATTAAATCCTGGAAGGCATTCAGGAACGTTAATTGCTTCTCTTGAGGGAATTGAATTCAGGCTTTTGCACCTGGCTCTGTGGGATATTTGATTTAATAGACAAGTTTATCATAGGGACATAGAGTTTAAGGCCAGAAGGGACCAGATCAGTCTGACCTCCTGCGTATCACAGGCCACCAACACCACTGAGCACTCGCACACAAACCCAACAACCAAAATTAGACCAAACTCTTACAGTCCTCCGTAAATTAAACTATTATGTGCCACAGGTAGAAAATAGGAGGAACTGAGGTGCACCAATGCCTAAAGTTCCTTCAATGACAGGGAAATGATCAGGTGGGACATAGCCAGATGGTCCTGGCAAACAACCTGCATCCTATGCTGCAGAGAGGAAGGTGGGAAAAAAACCCAGGTCACTGCCAATCGGACATTGGGGGGGTGGGGGGGTGGGGAGGAAGGGGGCTGAATTCCTTCCCAACCTTACATATGGCAGTCAGTTAGACCCTGAGCATGTGAGCAAGAATCAGACTGCCAAAGTTCCACAGATAGTAGCCCACAAAAGCTTATGCTCTAATAAATTTGTTAGTCTCTAAGGTGCCACAAGTACTCCTGTTCTTTTTACAAATAGCTATAGTCTGGTGAAGCGGAGGGTGGCTGGGCGGTTTCAGTAACTAGTAGTTTACCTTGTAATCAGTAGATATTTCAATCTAGTAGCTTCGCTTTTAAGGGCAATTTGAAAACTTACAGCTAAGATTTAAAAAAATTAAGGCCTAAAATTAAGCTTGTAAGGGCCACATTTCGGCACCTACGTGCATGGCCTGATTTTTAAAAATCCAGATTGAATTTCCAGTCACTGAAGATTGGATTCTGCTACCTTTACTCATCTTGAGTAGCATCATGGGACTACGTGTGGAACAAGGTGTGTTGGCTCAAAGTGTGTAAAGGTAGCAGAATCTGGTTCTGAATGAATTTACCATTGATCCAAACCAAATGAAAAGGTTGGGTTTTGAGGAGTTACTCCTGTTTGTTTCTCCCCAATCTCCTCAAGACTCCCATGTTAGCTGCCCACTTGCCCTCTTGCTGTGGAAGGAAGGAAGGACACAGCTCTTTCTGAAACCTAACACCAAGCACTTTAAGGGCTTGGGGCTTATTTTGGAGAAGGCCCCAGCTTTCCAGAAGCTTCTCTGAATTTCTTGGGGGTTGAAGATCTCACAAGAATTCATTTATTTTTACGTTTTTATTTGCTGCAAGATTTGTGGTATTTTCGCTTTCTGATTTGGCCAGAAATACTACAAACACAGACTTTCTCATGGTGCTATATTTAAGTTGTTCCACTTCCATTTGTAGAACTAGGAAGTACAGAGGAATATGCAGAAATGCTAAGTAACTGGGGAAGGGAAGAGGGGAAAGAGCGCAACTTTCTCAAACTTCTAAACAAAAATTTGGCTAGCTCAAGGTTTGAGTCCATCCTTGTTTTTATCCAACTTGGTTGGTTCATCTCTAGGGTTACCATTCGTCCGGATTTACCCGGACATGTCCTCCTTTTGTGTGCTAAAAATAGCGTCCGGGGGGAATTTGTAAAGCACTCACAATGTCCGGGATTTCCCCCTCCCCCGGCAGAGCGAGCGGCTGGGAGGGCTGCAGGAAAGTCCCGGGCTGGACTCCGGAGCAGCTTCCTCCTCCCACCCCCCCCCTGCATTCTGAGCCGGCCGGCAGCTCCTCCTCCTGCAGCCCGCTCCGGCAGCCCTGTGCAG
This sequence comes from Trachemys scripta elegans, assembly GCF_013100865.1. NCBI lineage: Eukaryota > Metazoa > Chordata > Testudines > Emydidae > Trachemys > Trachemys scripta. The sequence goes on from NC_048299.1 coordinate 84,193,869, forward strand.
GGCCAGGGACCGGGTTTTGTGTTGTGTAGGGGAGCTCAGCCATGTGTCCGGCTGGCACAGAGCCCAACACCCTGTTCTGAGCAGCAGGGTAAGGGGGGGCAGGAGAAGGGACAGGGAGGTTCTGGAGGGGGCAGTCAAGAAACGGGGGGGGGCTTTTGGAGGGGAGTGGAGAAAGTTTTGGGCAGTCAGGGTACAGGTAGGGAGTAGGGTCCTGGGGGGCAGTTGGAGGGGGGGTCTTAGGAGGGGGCAGTTAGGGGACAAGGAACAGGGAGTCTTAGGTAGGGGGTGGGGTTCTGGAGGGCAGTTAGGAGCAGGGGTCCCAGGAGGGGGCAGTCAGGGGACAAGGAGCGGGGGGTAGGGGGCTGGGAGTTCTGGGGGGGAGCTGTCAGGGGGCAGGAGTGGGGAGAGGGATCGGAGCAGTCAGGGGACAGGGAGCAGAGGGGTTTAGATGGGTTGGGAGTTCTGGGGGGGCTGTCAGGGGGCAGGAGTGTGGAGAGGGATCGGAGCAGTCAGGGGACAGGGAGCAGAGGGGTTTAGATG
>NC_048299.1:84199353-84210187 GCF_013100865.1 Trachemys scripta elegans
ACGGGGGGAGGGTTGGGGGTTCTGGGGGGGCGGGAAGTGGGAGGGGCAGGGGCGGGGCTAGGGCGGGGCTCCTCCCGTCCTCTTTTTTGCTTGTTGAAATATGGTAACCCTATTCATCCCTAACTACTGCACACTGCTTATATGAACTGGAATATTGGTCAGGACTCCAAGGTTAAGTACTTATTCTGTTTTTTGAAAATGACATGGAGTTTGGTTAGGGCACTAGTCTGGGACTTGGGAAAGCTGGGCTCATTTCCCTGCTCCTCCACAGACTTCCTGTGAGGCCTTGGGTGCAAATCACTCTTTGCCTCAGTTCCCCATCTGTAAAATGGAGATAACTGCACTGCCCTACCTCAGAGGGGTGTTATGAGGAGAAATACTAGAACTGGTTGGAAATTTTCCGGTGGAGTGTTTTTCTGCTAGGAAATGCCAGTTTGTTGAAATTGATACATTATGTGGGAACGTGTCAATTTCAGTGAGATTTCCACAGAAGCCACCAGATCCTCAGCAACCGCAACCTGACGAGACTGCTTCTGTCTGTTTCAGCTTGGAAATGTTCCTGACTCACATGGCTGGTTTCTCACTGGAAACTTTTCCCTCCCAATCCATCGTGACTTTCAGGGAAGGTGCTGCATAGGTCTTAGTGTCCCCACCCCCCAAGGGAAAGGGGGGGTGTCACTTCTGCACAGTTCTATGTTGGGGAGCTTGGACCATCTTTCCTTCTCCCTCCTCAGTACTACAATACCTGTGAAGTGCGTCTGGCATTTAACTCCTGCTGGCTTGAGTTTCTCTGGCATAAGAAAATGTTATTAATGTTTGCAAGGTAGTTAAGCATCTGATACGTTTTAGGTTTGAATGGTTTAGATGGGCAACCATTTATCTGATCAATAATTGTAGGAAACTTAGTATCTGCTCTTTTGACTTGAAGAGCCAAGCCAATAGATGTAATAACAAAAGTCCAGGATTGTTACCCAGTTCCTTGAATTCACTTAAAATGCTATATTTTTAAAATACACTTGATATCTTTGGACATGCTGTGTTTTTGATAAGTTACTGAATTTTACAGAGATACAATATACAAAAAATAAACTGTAGGGTGAGATGATTTTTATAGTTAATGCTCCTTTTTCCTTGAGAGCTCAAACTGCCTTTAATGTACTTAGACATATCAGCAGTTAGGGCCAAATTCTGAGCAGAGGAACAAAACCCATGGAAAATGGTTTTTCTCTGAGGATAAGAGGGACATGCCTGTCAACTGTACCTCATTTTGAGGGACACAGCTCATCTTAGTCCCATAATTCTGTACTTTACACACAGATCCTATGTACCCTTACATTTGTTGTTGAAAATTATTTACTTCAGAAATAATATATCATGGGATTGAGGTACCAGAAAATATTGTTTACGCTAACGGAAAGAATCCACAGCATTTTAAGTGTCCTGCATGAATAATTTTTTGAGTCCCTCTTTTTGGGTCTTTGTCTTTAAGTGGTTGGCAGGTTGAGAGATTTGTAAAGTGCAGGGAGATGGAATCCTTTCCCCCAAATGGCCTGGTCATCTGTGCAATTGGGCAGTGCTCTCTGTTCCAAGCAATGGGAGAAATAGTCATCATGTTCTCCCAATCTCTTTAACAGGATACAGGCTCAGTGGATCCATGCTGTTGTCGGACACTGTGGACATGTTCCTATCATATCCACAACACACCCACCACTGTCTTCCACATTTAGATGTGGAGAATTGCCAACAGGCAGTACTTGGCCACACTTAGGGGAATGTGGCATTCTTAAGCAGGTACCCTCTCCTGCCTGCCTCCTCTGCCATTACGTCGTGGAAAAGTGTCATCCCCATTGCCACTGAAGCTTTGTGTGCCCATGCACAGTGCTGTAGAATCTTGGCCTTTTTCCTCTCTTCATTTCACTGATCCATTTAATTTGATAACTGCATTGTCAGCTCCCAGTGGGTTTTACAAACGTTCAAGAGGTTTGACTGTAGTTCTGTTATTCTGGGATTATTTTAATGCTCAGTAATTTGAAAGTCAGAATTGCATGCTTTGCTTAAAGGAATGGCGTATTTTCCTAGTATAAACAACATGATGACAAAGGGGTAAAATTTTACTTTGTTTATAGATGAGTGAAGAGGTTTGATGCATATGTCCTGGTACCTCAAACTCTACACAGACGCAAGTCTTTTCCAGGGTTATGAAAGAGTTTAGTTCAATTATTTCCCACATACATCTTTTTTTTTTTCATTCATACTATTTGGAACCAGAAACAGGAGTGCCAAAAATATGGGGTAGGAGGTCATTATAGCCTGACCAGAAACAGGAATGCAGTGAAGAAAAGACATGAGAGTCTGTTTCTGGTGAGCTTTCCAGTTCAGTCTGACAGAGTCTAAAAGGTCTAGATAAAGAGAAGATTTGACTGCCTCTGACTTGCTTGAACTTTGCTCCTCAGTACTTTGTATCATGACCTTCAAATGTTCTTAATTTTACTGAAACACATTGCTTTGGGAAGAGGAGTCTGATTATACCAAAGTCCCCCACTATAACAGCTTTCTCCTCTGTTTTTCACAGACTGTTTTTGAGAGGAATTGTCAATCAGATGATTGTGCCGCTGATTTGAAACTTCAGGGTAAATTATTGCTGTCTAGGTGAGTGAATTAAACTTTTGTCATGTTCTTACTTCTACATACTAGTATATAATTGATTTTAATTAAGGGCACAGCGAAAACCCAAAATAGAGATCCTCACCTTATACATGCAACTTCTTTCATGACATGCTGATTATTATTAATGATATTATGATAGTACCTAGAGAGACTGATATCAGGCCCTGTTATGCTAGGTATTATGCATGCACAGGACAGTCACTGCTCGAGAGAGCTTACAATCTGAACAGACAAAGGAGGGGAAGGGGAATTAGAAGCACAGAAATATAAGTGACTTGTTCTAAGTCCCACAGTAGGTCAGTGTCAAAGCATAAGTTTTCTGTCCAATGCCATCTCCACTAGACCGTGCTGCCTCTCAAAGAAGGTGATGACAAAGTAAAGCTGCATGAAGCTTCTCCATTTTCCTTAATAAAAATGTGAAAAAATCTCAAAATATTGTCATAAAATCCTTTGTGGTATTAAATTTTATCCTACTCCCCTCTAATTTCATAAATTCATAGTCTCTGCGGAATTATTTGTCTTCATTTGTCAGTTTCACAATCATTTTGTCAATATTTAGATAGTTTTTCCTTTTAGCTTCACTTTTCATCTCACATGATAAAACTTGCCAAGTGGCACTATGTGAAGTTTTTGTTTTGTCTCATTTGACTTATGATCCAAGAAAGAGGCATATTATATTGCTTGGTCAGGATGTGCTAATTTCATTTCTGGATTTTTTCAGGTTAAAGGTGAACCTTATGTATCACTTCTGTTTCCTTTTCCCTATCATTTTTAGCACGCTTTTAGGGAGTGAAATGCTGATCTGAAATATTTAACCATGTTTCAGGTGTTTTGCTGTTTGATGCAGATGCTGTCTGTGAAATCTGTAGCTTTCAGGCCAGGAAAGAATACGTCAAAAACAGTAAAGTCAGCAGATATAAATGCATTTTGCACAACTCTACAGTGTTTTATAGTTGTAACTACAGATGGGCCTGAACCAAAACCCTAAAAGCAAACTTTGAGAAACTATGACCAGCTCCAGCTCCCATTGAAGTAAACAGGAGTCTTTCCATTGACTAACTGGGAGTTGGATTGGGTTCTCAAGCTATGGATTCCAAGCTTGCAATTTGCCTTTCTCCCCCTCACTCCCCAAACCTGGACTTGTTACCTTATACAGAATGTTAGAGCTGTACAAAATGCACACTGGAGCAAAACTGGAGAACTGTTTTTTTCCCCTATTCTTCAGACCAGAGATAATCCAGAAAACTAGGGGACAAATCCTGAAAACACTCACTTGCTATGAGTTAATCCTCTGAAGTCATGGCAGTAAGCAATATAGTTAGTAGTGTTTGGGGGACTGCTAGCTCTTTCAGCTGTTTAGATTTAAACCTGATTTTTTTATTTGAAAAATAAGCTGTTGATTTCACCTAAACAAAATAAAAATCATGACTGTAGAATGAGTGTAGGGTTTTCTAATACAATACAACATTGATACAGCAAGTGCTGATCAAACCACTCAGTTCTTCATTTTAGTTCATCTCTGAGTTACTATTTGAAATATACAAGATGTCTTCAAATAGATAACATATTCTGTTGATTTGCTGTTGTTTTTAATCTCCGAGACTGTCTGTTTCTGTTTTTAGAAAACACCTATAACATTCTTCAATCTAAAGAAATTAGAATATGTATTATTATTGCCTGTTTAAAATAAAAAGGCTACTCTGGATTCTGGTTTGGATAGGTTGGGAAAGATGCCTATCCTGTATAGTACGACTAATTTCTCATACATGCAATGCCATATGCTGAAAGATTGTGTATATAAGCATTTTTTTTGTAATTCTATCTGTCTATGTAACAGAAGTTGTTACAAACCTTCAGTCATTTCCAGTGCTTATACACCAGAATGAATTGAAGTATTTACAGGATCATTACATTTTTGTACTAGACAAATATATTGGACCTGATTCTGTTATCACGTACACTGGAAAAATTGCTCCATTGATGCCTATACAGTTTCATCAATGTAAAAAATTGATGTAAGTGGAAGTCCATTAGTTTCTCATTGTAAATTTTTCTGGTTTATATGCTTTTCAGTTACCTCAGCACTTCAGAGTCATCAGGTATACACAGTGCAATATGCTTTACAGTACATTGTTTTGTATTGCATCATATAATGCAAATTTTCTAAGCAGAACATCTAACTCTCAAAGATTAGGTTACCATCATGAGAATTAATTGCAGTGATCACCATTATAACGTTAGGTACCGCACAGCAACTCTGTTCTGGGGTTACACAAGGAATGAATTTGACCCAGTGAGAACTACATAGTAAAAACGTTATCCAGTGCTTTGGAAATGTACCCCTGGATGGCATACACTTAGCAAGCATATTGAACTAGATAACAAGAAACAAAAATAGCAGGTCTGCTCTGAATTTCTTTGTAGCTTTTTATTGACTAAGATGCTTTGGGTACAGATTATCTTCCCTTGTTCAATATTTAGGCTTAGCAGAATTCAAAGGTTAACATTGCATGTCAAAATATACTAAGTAATTTTTGTTAGGCAAATTTAGAGTTTGATTTATCTGTGAATTTTTGATTATCAATGGAAATATATTTTCATTGATTTGTATGCATGTACAGTACAATTGATGTTTGCTGACATTTACTGAAAAAAATCAAATACCACCAAGCTAGGGATGTTAAGTATTTAAAAAAATTAATTGCTATTAATTGCACTGTTAAACAATAATAGAATACCATTTATTTAAATATTTTTGGATGTTTTCTACATTTTAAAATATATTGATTTCAATTACAACACAGACCACAAAGTTTACAATGCTCATTTTATATTTATTTTTGATTACAAGTATTTGCACTGTAAAAAAACAAACAAAAAAGAAATAGTATTTTTCAATTCACCTAATACAAGTACTGTAGCGCAATCTCTTTATCATGAAAGTTGAACTTACAAATATACAAATGTACAAAAATAACTGCATTCAAAAATAAAACAATGTAAAATTTTAGATCCTGCAAGTCCACTCAGTCCTACATCTTGTTCAGCCAATCGTTCAGACAAATAAGTTTGTTTACATTTGTAGGAGGTAATGCTGCCCGCTTCTTGTTTACAGTGTCACCTGAAAGTGAGAACAGGCGTTCGTATGGCACGGGTATAGCCAGCATTGCAAGATATTTATGTGCCAGATGCACTAAAGATTCATATGTCCCTTCGTGCTTCAACCACCATTCCAGGGCACATGTGTCCATGCTGATGATGGGTTCTGCTCGATAACAATCCAAAGCAGTATGGACCAATGCATGTTCACTTTCATTATCTGAGTCAGATGCCACCAGCAGAAGGTTGATTTTCTTTTTTGATGGTTTGGGTTCTGTAGTTTCCACATCAGAGTGTTGCTCTTTTAAGACTTCTCTAAGCATGCCCCATACCTCGTCCCTCTCAGATTTTGGAAGCCACTTCAGATTATTAAACCTTGGGTCGAGTGCTGTAGCTATCTTTAGAAATCTCACATTGGTATCTTCTTTGTGTTTTATCAAATCTGCTCTGAAAGTGTTCCTAAAATGAACAACATGTGCTTGGTCATTTTCCGAGACTGCTATAACATGAAATATATGGCAGAATGCAGGTAAAACAGAGCAGGGTACGTACAGTTCTTCCCCAAGGAGTTCAGTCACAAATTTAATTAACGCATAAATTTTTTTAACAAGCATCATCAGCATGGAAGCATGTCCTCTGGAATGGTGGCCAAAGCACAAAGGCGAAGCAGATACGAATGTTTAGCATATCTGGCATGTAAATACCATGCTGTACTGGCTACAAAAGTGCCATGCAAATGCTTGTTCTCATTTTCTGGTGACGTAAATAAGAAGAGGGCAGCATTATCTCCTGCAAATGTAAACAAGCTTGTTTGTCTTAGCAATTGGCTGAATAAGAAGTAGGACTGAGTGGACTTGTAGGCCCTGAAGTTTTACATTGTTTTGTTTTTGTAACAAAAAAATCTATATTTTTAGTGGGTCTTCACTAGACTCGCTAAATCGACACGGCTGCATCAATCACAGAAGTCCCGATCTACTCGTAAGTGTAGACATAGCCTTATGCGGGAAATGATGCTGGGTTTCTGGCATGTTCTACTTTTACTGCTCTTTTGCATGTGGGTCAGGTGTGCGGTACACCTGGAAATGATGCTACTGCATATATCAAGGTCCTCCACTGGGGATGGGACTCGGCGGTGCAGGGGGAGTGCTTGAAAATGATAAACTATGGAAAAACTCCAACCATTTCAAAAAGTTTTGGGTTTGATTTCATGTCTGGGCACGGGCAATATCCTTTGTGGAGCCTGGTGGCATTCATATGTACTGGTTCACTAATTCCTGAAATAAACTAAAAGGTTAATTTAGAACATCCTCAGAAACATGTCTTGAGGGCCTGGGTAAAGTCCTTTATGTTGAGGCAGAGAAGAGACATTCAGTTGTACTAAATAGAAAGGAGATTCTTTCTGAGGCTACGGATCATAGACAGATTCCTCTCTTTTCTCCCCCCCCCCCGCCCTTGCAGCTTTCTAGCTCCCAGAGTAATTTAACACAGCCTGTGCAGTTAGTGTCACTTCAGAGGGCCTTTATAAGTTGTGGCCTGGATGAATCAGTCATGGAGGGGGCTGCCTGCACTTCCTCAAAATTGCAATTTCCAACCTCATTGGTGGTCGGCCTTGTGCTCTACTTCCTTTGACCGCAGTTCTAGAAAGCTTCTGTAAAAGCATACTTTCTTCTGCATGTTTGATATGACTCCACCACTGCCATCATCATCTTCTCAATTGGTACAGGACTGCAATTTGCTGGGCTCGTCTAAGTATCTCCTCTCTACATACATGACCCCACTTCAAATCTATTTTCCTTAAACTAAAGAAACAAAAACATGACCTTTTAACATCTTGGATGGGAACGGTCTCCGCATCACCGTCTTAGAATTGCTGTGTTAGTGAGTGACTGACTGACTGGAGACTGCAAAATCTGGAAAAGGGTTGCATTTAAAAACTGATGGGCTGATAGTATTCATACCATATAAATACTTTGGCAATCCTAGTAGCACAACATGCAACCCTAAGGAGAACAGGAATAAAATATTTTGCAGTCGAATTTATTTTTATGGCTACAGCCTTTTGGATAGCAATAAGAAACTGGCCATGCATGCCAACCAACCAGCACTAAAAATGTAATAATTTAAAAAGCAGATTACAGACCCACTGTAATAGTTATATTGAATCTAAACTCCAATAACTTTTATATGTGGACTAGTTCCAACAGAGAGAGAACATTTCTTCTGATATATTTTTAAAAATACATTATTTAGTATTGAAAATAGTAGTCATAGATCATACACAGTATGAGAGGTTTCAAAGGAATACAATGAAATCTGTTTTCTCACCAGAGAATGTCTTTTCCATCAAGTTTAGGTAGTAAGTCTTGTGCTTTCATTGAGCCTCTGTGTACCTGCTCATTTAGAACTTAAAGTGCATCTGTGTCCCCGTTATGTGCTGGGTGAAATTCTCCAGCCTCTATTATGCAGGTGGTCAAACAAGATGACCACAATGGCCCTTTCTGGCCTTAAAATCTATGAATCTATGTCCCCCTGACTATATATGAGGAAAAGAACACTCTGGCCCTTTAAGATAAAACTGCAGTCGCCAGAGTAGCAGGATGATGAATGGGAACACACATCTTGTTTGACATACTTGAACTGGCTTCAGGTTCTGGTGTGATACCTGGCTATCTGGTCGTAGATTGATGCACTGAGTCATGAGGAATTTGGGAATATGCCTGTCTCCACGGAGCAAACCTAAAGACAACATGTCTAGGAATCCCATTGAAAAAAGAGTGCATGAATCCATATGAAAATGCTGTCTAGCATATGTTGCAGACATTGGAGCTTTCATGCACCTGTCCCAGTATATGAGCCATGATCAGCGTGTGTTGAATCAGCAAATCCTTCTGACCATGTAGGCTGGATTTAATATCAAGATTGTCTTCTCTCTCAGGCTACTGTTTGGGAGCTAGCTTAGTGCTAGGCACTCAGGTGTCTGTTCAGCAAATATAATGATACGTTCTAAATAGAGCCTGATAAGTAATGGAAACTGATCTAAAATCATGGAGAATATTTGCTTTTGCTTGTGTATCAGAAAAGGTGTTTGGAAAAAAAATAGGCTGTCTCATGAAAATCAAACAAAAGTTTGGAGGAAGGAATAAACAAAAGTCTGTTCTTAGAGCAGAATAGACTGGTGCCTTCCTTAAGAGATGCAGCTAGAGAGGAAATCCTGCATGGCTGTGTAAATGTAGTGGCAATCTGTGTACCATAGGAAACATAGTAGCATTACTATTTATAAAACAAAATAGTGTTGCTGTGGCTTCTCATATGGCAGCTGCATTACCCACTGGTGGTGATTGAATTGACTCATATGTATAGTTTGGAAATCAGTTTTGGAAAGACAGAGGACTGCAAGAATCCTTGGATAAAAAAAATGCTATATAAATAATTATTATTCATAAGAAAATTTCAAAGGCAGCTTGTGTCCCATATAATTCTGTGACATAAAGTTACACTTCATCTGTCATTAGAACTAGAATTGCTCACCAGCTAGAATATGTCTAGTTATATATCTGCCCTCAAGACCAAACTGTTTGGAGAATGAAACAAAGTTATTTTCATGTTGGCTTATACCCGATCTGCTGCTCTTATTACAGACCCAAATTTACCTCCCTCCCACACAAACCTGTTGTTCTCACTCTTTAGTACTGTAAATTATTTACATTGGAAATACAGAATTATGAAATGAAACGTGTAGAACACCGGAGATGTTTGGGGAATGATAGTCCTGTTATATGAAGAATTTCAAGGTTTTGAAATTTTGTTTTTGTTCCTCACTGAATGAAAACAGAATCTTTCAAAAGTTTTTGCAAAATGCAGTTTTGTTGAAAAGTCTGTTTTCAAATTGTAAAGGTCAGGTTTTGATTTGTGTGTCTCTTATCTCCGGAAAGGATCAGAGACTCTACCTGGGACCTCAGAAGCCTTTCCATTGAAAACTTAATTGAATTTGATACTTTTTGGCAAAATGTTTTAATTTCTAGGAAATTTTATTTTCCAATAGAAAAAATTTTCAACCAACTGCATAGAAAATAAAAAATTTTCTATAGAAATGTTTTCTATGTCAATTTGAGCAGCTAGGATGTGGCCAGAAAAAGCCTAATTCTGTTCCCACTGAAGACAAAGGTAAGACTTCCATGGGCATTGGATCAACCCACAAATTTGTAGGCATTTCACTTGCACCAGTGAAAAGAGTAATTTCTTATAGGTGCTTAATCCCACAATCATTTGAGAGTTTTGTGGGTGCAAACTGTAAATGCAACTTATGGACACGCTTCTGCTCCCATTAAAGTCAACTGTAAAATTCCCTTTGTTTCAACTGGTGCAGGAACCTGTGCTTAAAAATGTAGCCCTGATAGTTTCACTACAACCCGTCCAACTGTTACAGAACCTGGGCAGAGAGAATCCAGAAGTAGCAGATAAATGTGTGTTATGACGTACATTTCCTTTTCACCAATAACAGGGAAATAGCATAGAAAGTAGTTAAATATTTTAAGAATACAGATACTGTATGAGCCCCCAAAAAAGAACAAACAGTATTTTGAAGATCAACAACTTTTATTAGTTAGAGTCCATAGCCTTTAATTACAGATATTGTGATTTTTTTTTAAAAAGGTTTTTACATTGGTCAGATTTTGTAAACCAGCAGAGAAAAGCAGCAAGCTTGTGGCTTAGTGTAGGAAGTAACATGTTTCATAAATTTGACTGAGCTCATGGTACAGAGCTTATCTTGCTTTGATCAGACAACAGGAATTGGTTTTCAGTGAGGCCTCATGTTTCATGGCCTGCGCTTTGTGGTTTTCTGCCTCTACACAGTGTCTTAGCAAAACAGTGGTGATGAGGAAAAAAATATCCTTTCATTTGGAGCTTAATTACTTGTTCTGATAGGATCTATTTTTTCTTGCTCTGTAGGCCTTCATAGCAGATGAAAAGAACAGGAGTACTTGTGGCACCTTAGAGCCTAACAAATTTATTAGAGCATAAGCTTTCGTGGACTACAGCCCACTTCTTCGGATGCATCCGAAGAAGT